>NC_143205.1:7430000-7730000 GCF_051530095.1 Phoenix dactylifera
TTTTGGTCCCTTTGTGGTCGACCCCTAGGTTGACCCTTGGACCAAGGGTCAATGCCGAGATCGATCCCTCTACACTGGCAGGTTGTAATGGTTAGTTTTTCAGCATGAATGAAGCGCATTAAATGATCTAACTTTTCTCCAACGATCTTCATTCTTCAACGGCTAGTAATTACTCTCTAACAACTTTTCTTCATAAATAGGCCTTCAAAAGGTGGAAAACAATTAGTGAAATCAAGAAAAAATCAAGCAGAATTAAAGAAAAATAAGTGAGAAGAGCATTCAAAGCAAGAAATCATTCATTGAGTGAGAAGCATTGACAGTCAACTTTAAAGACCACGCAATAGCACGTATCTTGTAGGATAGTGATTACGGGTATCGATCCACAAGAATTAGGATACAATTATTTTCGTAAAAATATGTGAAAAAGAGAGTTTGTGAAGAATATTAAACTAAGCAATTTAATAAGAAATGCAATTGAAAATAATATGAATAAAAGAGCCTAGGGCCAGAAATTCACCACTAACATAGCAACAATAATTAAGTATATTTTTAATCGTTCTTGGATTAATATGTAAATTGGCTACAAGTCTTATAAGCATTCGAATAAAATTTTACAAAAGTAATTTAGAAAAATCCATTTTCAGTTAGCATAAGATGTCTATCCTAGACTAATGTGGCAGGACACCGCATCTTTCTTAAGCATGGATTATCTTATATTAACTTAATGATCATGAAGAACAATTGTATAAACGTCATACTTAAAATCACAGAAATTAAATATGATAAAAGAGATCATTCATTAAGAACAAAAACAAAGGTTTATACAACTCTAAGAACAAGAATTAAAAGAAAATACAAAACCCTTGCTGCTTGTCAGAGCTTCATCCAGCTCTAGTAAAGAGATCAGCCTTCCATGCAAGTGTGGACGATAGCAGCAGTGGAGAAGGCTTCCATCACGACTGCCTTCCTCTCTTGGCGTCTCTTCCCCTCTCTGGCTTTGGTGGGAACTCCCAGAGGAGAAGAACTATCATCCTTTTATAGCCTCGCTAACCCCTGTTATCACGTGGAGGATATGATCTTCCGAGTGAGAAGATAAGGATGAAAGGAGTGGGATGCGGTTGGAAGGCGGATGACTCTGATCCTTGATCCTTGGACGCGGTGGACACGCTGCTGGCTCTGATCCGGGCGACTGGAAGACACGTGTAACGGGGGAGACTCGTGAACGGTGGATGGGATGCTGCTCCTTGGACGCGAAGCTGGATACGAGCTGATTCGGAAGCTGAGGAATCGATCACAGAGAAGAGCTGGGACAGCTGGAACGCTGAGAATGGAGAGATAGACGGCTGGGAGCGAAGGCTGGATCCGCGGACGATGGGGGGAGGCTTGATTTGCTGGATCCGTGGACATGAAGCTCGTGATAGGAATACTCAGACTCTGTTCCGCTGAAGCAGGGGAAAAGCTTGGACGGCTGGAACACACGGAAGAAGCAGACGCTTGGCATGCATCGCAGGAGGTAATTGGGATGTGAGAAAGAAACGGACGCGCTCAGGATGCTGAGATTTTGCTAGAGTTGAAGCTTATCCCGTGGATAACAGAAGGCTGGATGCGAATGGGAGGAAGGTTGGCTTGATTCGGAAGAGGAAATCTGGGAGATAATCTATGGAATTAGTTCGGATGTTGAAGACTTGAAACTTGGCTGGCTGCGGAAGGTAATCAGAACGTGAGAATGGGCGCCTGGGACTTATCCATGGATGATGGAAGGTTGGATTTGGCTAGGAGGAAGTGATCCGGAACGCTGGGGTGCATGGGTTGTGTCACGGAAAGTTGGAAACGCTGGGAGGAATCCGAAAGAAGAGGAGCATCACATGCGGATGGTGGACGTTGAGAGGATCTCGCCTCTGTTCCAAAGCAGGGGAAAAGACGTGTGAACTCGTCCGTGGATAAGAGCGGGATGGCTGGGACGCGGGACTTTACATGCGGACGGCTGGATTGGAAAATTGTTGGGACGCATGGAACGGACAGAATCCATCACAGGTGGCTAAATGCGAGTGCTTGAGATGTGAAGCAGGGGAGGTAATTCGCAGATGAGGAGGAGAATGAGGATGACATGGACGTGGGATGGACTTGGAAAGGCGTGAACAGGAGAGGCTTGTTGAGGCGAATGTTGGGAAAGAAACAGGGAAGTTGGGATGAACGGCTTAATTAGAATATGAGAGGATCTGATTCACAGAGTGCATGCGATTTGGGTTCAGGGATCATCCCAAATGAGTTCGACTCGACTTGGATACATTAAACTCGACCAATAAAAATAAAAAAATCACTCAAACTCGAATTACTTTTAATAATTTATTAAAATGCAATGATGAAGGGGAACACATTTTCTCATATTTAAATTTAAAATATGTGTATAAAAATAATAATAATAATAAATGTTACGTAAAATAGATTAATTTACACATTATTTAGCACTTATCAAGCATTCAATCCAACTTCACCAACCACTTCAAGAGCATTCATTGAGGATTCTCAATTGAAGTGGACATCAAGAAGCTTCTCCCATCATTTCAAAAGATTTTTTAAGTGGATTATTCCTTCTAAGGAGATTTGACCATATTCATTGTATTCATTGTATATTGATCATTGTTACATTCTATTTCATTGTATTTGTGGGACAAGTTTCAGTTGAGCTGAAACATTTAGAAGTTGATCTGTACCTTAGAATGGTGTGTGTGTAAGGCTTGCTCGTGCTTGGGAAACGATTAACTAGCTTATAATTTCAAAGTAGGGAGCTTGGAGAGTGGATGTGGGTGCTAGGTTTAGCACCGACCACTATAAATCTTTTGTATTTGTGGTGCTTTGATTGTGTGCCTTGTCACCACAAATATTATTGCTCATATCTCTTATTGCACATCACATACACATTAGTAAGTTATCATTCTGCTGCACCTATAGTTTAAAATTTTGAAAACCCTAATTCACCCCTTTCTTGAGTTGTATAGTTGGGCAACCAATTTGTCTCCTTTTTGAAGGCCCTGTCTGGCTGATATGGAGAGAGATTGCTAAAATTAGATTTGGTCTCAAAAGGAAAGTGGGGGCAGCTCCATTTCCGAGTCCTTTCATGATTTTCAGGGTGGAGCTGACTGCTACCTTGGACCGGCTAATCTTGGCAGTCCAATGGCTCCACCGCAAGGGGAAGGACTCGCTGCTCACCATTACACTGAGAGCTTGCACTTGCTGAGTCAGCAGACCAAGCTACCCTACATCGATGGCCTTTACGCTTGATCGTAATGGCGAAGAGCTTGAGGCACGTGATAAGTGCTAAATAATGCATAAAGTAATATCTTATTCATAGCACTTATTATTATTTTAATTCAAATATTTTATAAATTCAACTATAAAATTGTGTTACCTTCATCATTGCATTTTAATAAATTATTCAAGTTTGACTGATTTTATTGGTCGAATCTAATCTATGCAGGTCGAATTTGATCGATGCAGGTCGAGTCGAACTCATTGGGGATGATTCTTGAACCCAAATCATAGGCACCCCATGAATCAAATCCTCTCATATCTCGATTCAGTCCAATTCTCTTATTTCTTTTCCAACATTGAGCTCAACAACTCAGCCTCCCTCAGGATCTCATCCAATTCCTCCCATTCGTTAACCAAATCCACATGTTCTCCCCTGCCATCCGAGCTCCAAAGATCAGCATCCCATTTCTCCGTGTCCTCCTCCCATTCCAAGTTTATCCTCCCGAGATAGAGCCGAATCCTCTTCCTCCGAAATTTTCTCAAACGCCCACGGGATGAACTCAAATCCCAGCAATCCCAGTGAACTTCCTTCATCCCAATCCAATCTCAACACCCCACCATTCGCAAGGAACTTCAAACCCCCTCAACCCAAGCTAATTGCGTCCCCAACAAATTCATCCCGAACGCCACGGAATTCTCAGCATCACCATGAACACATCGGTTCTTTCTCCCAGGCGAACAATAGCAAATTAAACTCTCAAACGGCATTATCTCAACTGATTAAACATCTCAACCAGCAGTCTCCTGAGTTTCATGGATTCCCAGCTTCGAACTTCATCTGTTTCCCGATGGATTATCACCTACTCCATGCGTGCGGGTCCCTCTTACTCATCCAAACAGAATCCCCTATTTCAAGATCTCATCCATATCCCCTGCATCCCAGCTCACGATTCATCACTTTCTCTCAACCAAACTCCCAGATTTCCCATTCGGATTAACTCCATCGACCACGGATGAATCCCCTTCATCTCGGAACCAAGTCTGCTTTGCATTCAGTCGTGTCCGTTTTCCTTCATCCGCATGAATCTGGCCATCTACAACCACTCCTCACATCTCATTCGTAATCCATTCTTATCCCAACATTTCCAGCCAATTCCCAAGCTCTTTAGCATCATTCCCAGACCTCATAACCTCCTACCGTATCCAGCTGCTCAACCGCAAGCATCCCGAGCCTCACGGATCGGTTTCCACCCATGAACAAATTCCTCTGTTCCAGGATCACTGCCAGCCGAATCCAACCACAGCTCCATTCCGCGTCTTCACCTGCATCCAAAAGATCAAGCAACTTCATTTCTTTCAACCCACGAATCTGAACCAGCTGCATCCATTCCGGGATATGATCGAGAGCACCACTTTCTTCCACATCGTCCACGTTCCCAGCAGCATATCCACCGCGTCCAAGGATCAAGATCAAGAGTTATCTGCCAGATTTTCATCCTTATCTTGCATTCGGAACAGGGGAGGAGAGAGGGCTGGTGAAGGCTATAAAAGAAGGAGAGCTTTCTTCTCTAAAAAATCATCCTTCTTCTCTGAACCCATCATTCTTCTCTTCCGTCCCACTCTTTCATACCTGATCCCATCCTCAAGCTCTTCACAGGCCAAGTTCCCACGGGAAGAAGAAGAAATAAAAGGAGAGAGATTAGTTTAAGGGTATTTTGGGAATGACTTCCCATAAGAGCTGAGAAGGAGCTGTTTGCAGTGGAGTGTCCAGGAGAATGAACGAATAGATGGAAGCCCGCTGCTGTGCTGCTGCTGTCGCCCACGACTCCATGGATGCAGCCCTAACAAAGGGACACGGGTTTTATATTTTATTTTATATTCTTGGAGTTGTATGAACTTATTGTTTTTAATGAATATCTTCTTTTATTTTATGTTTAATTTCTGTGATTTTAAATGTGGAGTTTATACAACTGTTCTTCATGATCACTAAGTAAATATAAGATAGTCCATGCTTAGGAAAGATGCAGTGTCCTGCCACATTAGTTTAGGGTAGACATTTCATGCCAACTGAAGATAGATTATTCCCAAATTACTTTTGTGAATTTCTATTTAAATGCTTATTAGGCTTGTAGCCAATTTGCATGTTAATCCAAGAATAAATTAAAATACAAATAACCCTTGTTCCGATGTTAGTGATGAATTCCTTGCCCTAAGTTCGTCCAAACTGATATCATTTTAATTGCATTTCTTATTAAAATTGCTTAGTTTAATAGTCTTCACAAAATTCCTTTTTCAAATATTTTTAAGAAAACAACTGTACCCCAATCCCTGTGGATCGATACCCGTAATCACTATCCTACCAGATACGTGCTATTGTGTGGTCTTTAAAACTGACTATCAGCATGACACTAGGAACTGTTGGACCCCTGTTGGGTGGCACCTAAGCTATTGTTTCTTCTACACCTCATGGCTTTTCTACCCTCCTTCCCGTAGACAACGCCAACATGTTGCTGGCGATCCTAGGACGTCAATGTGGATCACCTCCTTCGACCTGCAAGACAACGAGCAAGGGATAAAAGCTCACTAGATTAGCTCCGATCGGGCCCTCTAATGCTTAGGTCAGTAAAAGTTTTATGGATGGAAAATGAAGAAAGAAAAAACAAAGAATAGAGAGACAAAGTGTTCCCCAACCAAGGTGATTTTCTATTACCTTTTTTTGGAGAACCATTTAGACCTATCTATAGTTGGAGTTAGGATCTACTAGGATTGCATCTTAACAAACTCGAGATTGTGCAACAATAGATTGCCGATGTGAAGTAACAACCTTAGAGACATGTCATAACAATATGTGGCCGAACCAAATGCACCTTTGAGGTGGTGTGTTGCCTAGCCATGCAACTCAAGAGGGGTGTCAACTGGATTTTAAAAATTTTACAATTATGTGCAATAGAAAAGCAACTTTTAAATGTTTATAAAGTAAACTAAGATAAGTATGCGCAACATAAATTTAAAAGAATGAATGCAGCAAATGAGAAGATCACAAATACAATAAACACCAAGTTTTATAGTGGTTTGATTCCAAACTCAGCACCTACATCCACTCTCCAAGACACCCTTCTTAGGAATTTCAATATAATCTATTTCAAGATTATAGGATAATTGTTTTTATCGGGCTTGAAATCAAACCCAATCATAGCATTCCATAGGCTTGATTACACTTACAATGCAATTAAAGGTTTTGATAAACCATTCCCCCTAATTTTCAAGCCTCTCGAAACTTGTTACACACAAAAATAGAGAATTACAATCAATAAAAAAATAAAATACAATGCTCCTTAATGAGCAAAATTTTAAACTATTAAAGCACAGTTGGAAGTAGTGGAAGCCTTTCTTGGATGCTTGGTTGGCTCACTTTAATGCTCAATTAATTTCTCTTAAGAGTATGTGGATGTGTGCTTGGAGTTTTGTCCTTAATATCACTTAATGGCATTTGGTATTCCCTTTCTTATATCTTCTAATTTGTATTGGAAGCATTTATACATCCAGAAGTAGTTGTAAACCATTTCTAGCTATTGGAGGGATGAAAATAACTATTGAATGAATGAATTTCCATTTTTGGGCTCGTTGAGATTCTTGAGAAACTAGCTAGTTGAATTGTTAGATAGAGGGGTTGACTCATGATCTTCAAGAATCAACTCAAAGAAGGTTGGGGTCGACTCTTCTACTGCTCGAGTCGACTCAAGAAATGACTGTTATTCCATGTATTCTCTATTTCTCCTAAGACCATTCTGGGTTGGCTTGGTTGATCTTAGGGTTGACTTATGACTGGCATGGGTCAGCTCTTGTGCTGTTTAGGTCGACTCGAGCAATGGCTATTTTTTATTGCTTTTTGTTTCACTTTGAGACTATTCTATGGTCAACTTATATGTTGCCAGGGTTGACTCATGGAAACATGCTGGTCTTCTCTAGTGTGCCGAGGTAAACATGAGTGGTGATGGGGTCAACTCCTAAAACTCTTCAAAAACATGGCTTTCTATCTAAGCCTATAATCATTCAAGGGTCAGCTCCATCTGTCTTGGGGCCGACTCGTCTACTCCAAAACTTCAATAAAACTTATGAAATCCTCTCTGGCTTGGGCACATTGGAATTGTCATTGCTTCCTATATGTATCTCTAAGTATTTCAAAAGTAAACACTTAGTAGGCTTATACTCAAATATTTTATATTCATCAAAATCAAACCTTTGGGACAATAATCTCCTCCCTTTTAGTGTGACAAAATCTTTGAGTAAGTGTTCAATGTCCAATTTATTTTTAGTGACGAATTAATTTTATATCCATTTTCTTCTTGATTTCAATGATTAATCGATTTGATGTCCATTCAATATAACTTTCTTGATTTCCATGTTCATCTTTATTTCCTCCATTGTCTTTTGTTTGATGTTTAATTTTTTTTTTTAGATTTCAATGATTAATCGATTTGGTGTCCATTCAATATAACTTTCTTGATTTTCATGTTCATGTTTATTTCCTCCATTGTCTTTTATTTGATGTTCAACTTTTATTTGCAATTTCTTTATCTTTATTTATTTATTTTTAATTTCTTTTCTCCCCTTTTTGTCATTATCAAAAAGAAATATACACTTGAGTTTAAGAACATAGCAATATAATGAAAGTAAACAACTTCATTAATATGACAGACATCATAGTACGTAACATTTACAAAAATGAAGCATCCAAAATACAACATAGATAGTATAGATCTCATCATAAGTGAAGGGGGCAACAAAAACAAACATCTAGAGCATCTAGGGTAAAGTATCTAGATACTGGAGAAGCAAACTCCTAGATGACTATTCAGAGAATGAGGAGCTATGGTGGGGGCAATGGATAGTAGAGCACTTAACTCTAGGGGATGAACTAGAAGGTCTAAAGGGTCCAGGCTGAGTAGATAGTCGATAGAAAAATTGGGCGTGTTGCCGAGGCTACCACTATTCCAAAAGAATTTTCTTCAAAACTGAAGAAAGCTAGTTTACCTGCAAGACCTACAAATAAGTGGTTCCCACATTTCTTTCTCTTTCAACTCATGAGAAAGAAAAGGCAAAGAGAGAGAAACCCTAGTATCTTAGTAAAAGCCAGTAACAAACTAAATTTTAAATATCCAATTTAAAAGTCTCATGTGGCCTAAATTAGGTAGAAGTATGCATAATATGATTTTTTTCTCCTTTCATCTCTTCGAAAAAGAGGGGAAAAAACTCCGTCCTATTTTTGGCATAATGACATGAGTGTTTCCATCTCCTCTAGGATATTATCAAGTGACAGAATGGAGATTTAAGAAAAGAATTACAAAATGAGATTGGAGATTATGGTGTTTCAAAATAAATAAATAACTAACACTTCCCCCTCCTAGACAAGACTCCACTCAACCACCGTGTGATTTTCATTGAAAAACATTCGATCATTTGGCCTGAACATGTTACGATGAACAACCAACCAATCCCTAAGGCAATGGTTTATGATGGCATATTTCTCACCTTGGATTAGAGCTGATCAAAACCCGGGCCGGGCCAGGCTCGGGCCGGGCTCTACAGCAGAAATTAGGCCCGATGGCTATGCCCAGACCCGGCCCGGCCCTACTGTTGGGCTTAAATTTTTGTCCAGGCCCGACCCGACCTTATAAATCTGGTTCTAGGTCCGTCTAGCCCGGCCCGACCGACAGGCCCGATTTTTTTTATTAGGAATCTGGCAATGGGCCAGAATGGCCCGACCAAGCCCGGCCCGATTTTTTTGGTCGGGCCGCTTTTCTTGCCCAGGCCTGACCTATGGGCCTTTTTTTAATGCCCAAGCCCGAAAAATTTCGGGCCGGGCTGGGCTAGTTGGGTGGGCCAGAAGGCCCGTGATCAGCTCTACCTTGGATGCCATAAGGGCAACTCGAGCCTCGAATTAAACAACATCCATTTTCTTCTTCTTTTTCTTTCATTCCTCCCATGATGCTACGGCAAAAATAGAATCTGAGAAATAAAATGAGGCATCAAATTAAGACTAACAAAACCTCAAGGTTATTTTTATCTACATATTTTAGATGGGCGATTGTCTATGCTCCTCTATCAGCATTATATTTGTTTCTTTTTTAAAAAAAAGAAAGAACCACTACCAGCCTTATTATTTATTCTTTCTGCCCCTTATCAAAGTTTCCACCCTGTACCATTTACCATTATAAACAAAGGGGAATGTGCATTCTTTATGCTTTATGGATGTTCGTGCGGATCTCCTAGAGAAGCCCAATATACTTGGTGAAGGCCATAGCCATCAAGATAGAGTGCCAGTTCAGATATACACTTGCAAAAATTGAATAGTCAAATAACACAACTTCTATATATAAAATCCATCTTCCCTCACAAACAAGTGACTCGGTTACAATGTCAAAAGCGTTCCCATGTCCCAATTTGCAACTATATCCCCTATAACAAGTACTACTAGGCATTCATGCATATTTAGAAGTCATGAAAAAACAAATTAACCTATCTCTAGGAAAAACTTTTTGGTCTCTCAAAAAATTCCAAAGCATTAATTTCAATTTGCCTCCATGCTTTAACCCTGTTCAACAAAGCAGTAAGCATTAAATCATGAGAGCATCCAATTTTATCATGGGTAGTTTGGCAATATTTATAACTTGACAGTATCTTCGGTCCAAGAATAAAGGAACCAATTTAGCCAGAGTTTTTTCATTGTTGTTCGCTGAAATACATCAGCTTTTTCAAACTCAAATCCCTTATAAGATGTTCAATCCAATTACCTTCAATTTTCCTTGGAACAAAATACCTTGAGATTACAACAATGCTAAGATATCCTGAAGTCTGCCACATACCTCATCCTTAGCCTCATAAGGCTAGCAATCAACCTCAAATTTCATTTTCTTTACCATTTTCTCATTCAACTTGCCAACCTTTAGAAAATTTTGTGCACAAATTATCTATATTCAACAAATTTGTACTCGCAAAGTAGCCATCATTGATGGTTAACAAATTAGGGGTCCTATTAGGTTGGGTAGGGTCTGAATACCTCCCGACCTAGACTCAGCCTTGGGTTATCAGGTCTACTTTTTAACCCAGACCCTACCCATCCAAGAATTACGTCGAGTATGGGAAAGTTTAGATCAGATATAGTTTGGGTTCAAGTTCGAGTTGGATCAAGTATGGATCAGATATAATTTAGAAAGTTCAATTGCCTTTTGACCCTCAAAACTAGAAATTTGAGGTATACTAAGCAAATCATCGGATCTAGGTGTCAAAGAGATCATAAAATGTAAATTCATATCCTCACATAGTATATGTTACAGGATTAGCCCAAGTCCGTGATAGTAAACTTATAGCAGACCCATACTTGGACTAAAAACACTATGGATCCTCTTTTGAACCCATACCATCCAGATTAGGTCTAGGGCAGGTACAGGTCTGCTGGTATTATTGACAGCCATAAAACAAACAACATCATCATGCACTAGAATCTATTTCAACCAATGTTTTAGAAATCGGATCGGATCAGAAGGCAACTCTGTGCTCAATCGACCAGTCCGATCACTGACACCAGCATGATAACATGCTAATGTCATACGTATATTCTCTTTTAAAAAATTTGGAAACATATGAAAAAATAAAAAATAAGAAAAATAAGAAAAAAATCCAGAAAATAGAGAAAGTACCCAAAAAAATTGCCAGTGGAGATTTTCTTGTAGTTTACCGAAGGAATTTTTTTCTTTCCTTACCATAACCATCAACCATACATTCTGACCAACCACTATAAATATAAAATCTGAATGTAATTGACTATCTTATTGATATAATCAAAATAATTTGAAGTTTTTCAGCATCCCAAAGACTAATCAACATAATCTACTCCAAAGAAACAAATCAAGCAATCTGAAAGAAAAACGATACCCGCAAAGCCCCAAACTCTAAGAACCATAAAGAGAGAGAAGGAAAAGGAGAGACCTGTAACGAAGGTTATAGCTGTGAAGTTGCTGCCAAAAAGGACCTCAGTGGCATCGACCTGATGCTACCAGTCGTTCGGTAGTCAAACCGCAAGCTCCACAAGCCCCATAGACAGTCGGAGGGCCATAGATGATCCTCTCATCCTCCACCTCCACAAGCTCGCTCAATTCCTCAACCTCCCTATGCTACAAAAGGCAAGATCTCAATGCCTCCACCCTCCTTACCACCACGTCGCCCTTGCAAAAAGAACTAGGCTTTCAAGTTTCAACCCCCCATAAGAGGTAAGACTAAAAATATGGGCAACTTAGCTAGACCCAAAGGTTGTAAGTAATAAGCCTCCCACTAAAATCTAAACCCAACACTTAGTATATGGACAACTCGGCCTGGACCGGCTGGTTCAACCGGTCCATCAAGTTGTGCCGATTTTGCCGATTTTTATCCACTTCTGAATTTCTAAACAACTTAGACCGAAAATCTGTCTGGTCTCTAGTCCAATTGACCGGTCCTATCCAAGTTTCAACAAAATTTGGTCTTTAAACAAAATTTGGTCTTTAAACAAAATTTGGTCAACTCAACTAGGACTGACAAAACGTAGAAACCATTAGGAAAACAACAACTATTTTAGTAGTATCTCCCTTTAGCACTACTTGCCTCTGGAGCCTTACTAACAATCTTCTAAACCATTTGTACAGCAAGCTCTAAAAATTATTGGTTTGATTCTTGGGATATGATCTATGTTTCAGCCAGCTGAAGGCCAAAATCTCAAAAGTAAGTATCCATAGCCAAAAAAGAAAATCCTGAAAAATCATTATATTTATCTATCATCAGTTTTGCATGTACAGCAATAGAGAAAGAGAGTAAAAAGAATACTCTCTCCATGTTTAGGTTCATGTAAATCCAGAGTCTGCAAAATGTAAGCAGTGGATGTCTAGGAACCCCGTCTCTTCCTCCTTGAGTCGTTACTATTAAATGTCCTTGTCAACTTATACAAAGTGCATCATAATGCAAAAGATAGAATTATTAGAATACTCTACAATGGAAAGGCTTTTCACATAATGACCGCTAACCTATTCTAAACATAAACTGATAAACATAATTTGCATGCAAGCCCCAACGTTCCATTCTTAGATTAAGCAAAAATTTGAGACACCCAAGAAAAATGAACATTTTATTAGAATGGAATGCAAGTCATTTGTTACGGAACCCTGAAAAAAATAATTTAATACCCAGGGGCAAAAAGGAACAATCCAAGCAATTATGTAAAATACTAAAGAACTCAAAATATGAAGAAACTAATATCTTTTTAGTAATTCAACTTCAAAAGGCAGCACATAGTATAAGTGTACATGACTCTAAACTAAGCATTCAGGGGCTACAGTCCCAACTATCCACTACTTTACCTAAAAACAAGAGAAATAAGAAATAAAAAGAATATTTTCTTTTCTCCAATTAGTGTCAGGACACAATGTTGGAGGTTCCATAAGCATAATTTTATCTTAGGGTGAGGACCATCCTTAGCAATTAAAGTTTAAATATCTCTGAAATTAAAAAAGATGTGAAAAATCTATAAAAATTCATGAATGTAACCGAAAATTATAGAACTTTGTTATCTACAGAACAGCCTTTATCAATTAAGTTTCAAAAAGAAAAAGGCAAAAAATAGCTTCTTTCTACAGCCATGTTATCATTCTGTAGGTGTTCTGATATCATCTGTCATTTGAAGACTTTCCATTCTGAGTGAAATTTCTTAAAGTACCTTTGCCCAATTACCCTGCAGAAAAGTTAGTTCAGTTTAATTGCAATTTGGTTACAAGAATAGAGTCAGTCATCAAGAAAGGACCTAATCATTTGCTCTAACCTAATTTCGAAAGGAAAAAGAAAGGACTTTACACAAAGAAAAAAGGAAAAAGAAAAGAATAATTAACAGTTCCTTTGACTCACACCCTACGAACTCATAATCCAGTGCAAGGATGAGAAATAGTTGGAGAATGAGTGTAACTGAGCCCCAGCAGCCCACTGTGCCAAACTGAGGATGGGATAGGACCCATCCTATAGAAATTTCCAACTCAACAATCTATTCCAATCAATGAGTACTTGCTAGAATTACAGCTAGCACCACAACCTATAAAAAAGAGTATGTTTATGGATTACAAGAATCTTAAGGTTTTTCACTTAAAACATGTCATTAATAAATGTTACAAGCAGTTGAGTTTCCTCTTCTACCAACTACTTGCACCTGATTATGTCTTCTGCACCTTAACAATTTAAAATTTTTGTTATTACCATACACAAAAAAGGAGAAAAAGTTTGTGGGATACCCTTTAAAGGTATCGACATTGTTTTGACAGACTGCTGATCAGAGACAAATGATCAAAGGGATGCCTTGACCTGGGTAGGCATCTTGAGTTCAAAGGAATCCACGTATATATATATTGAAATTGTTAGAGAGAAAGGTTGGACTTCAGAGAGTTCAAAATCCCTACTAATTGAACTTGCTTCATTCTCATTTTCGGTTCAACCTACCATCAACATTAATCCTTTCCATTGACAACCACTCGACCACAACCAACAATAACTCTTGGGCGGGCAATAGACCCACCAAAGATAATAGACCTTGCTAGCAACAGCAACCAAATGGCACAATAGCCCACCTGCATCAAGCCACTAGCACGGGTCAAGGTTTTTAGTCTTGATACCATGGTACCATACTGGTAGCTTATTGGTATAGATTGGGTCTTTGGGTCTGCACGGTACACCTCCATAGCGATATATGATACGCTATTAGAGAGATAAGACAACAGTTTTACCACGTATCTATACAGTATCATATCAAGCCCTTATACTGTTGACACCACAAGTATCCCTTGAGTTTAGCTTTTGCACCTCTTCAAGTTACTAAACCCATGCATTAATTAAAAGTAATGTTATTAATTATAAGTAATTAATTGTTTAACTGGTGCCTTCTAGTTTAATATGGAATTATATGTTGTCTTTTAGTATTTCAAAATATCTTTTTGCATATTATACATTCACCCCTTCTAGTCAAGGATCAATCAATTATCTTATTTATTGCATAGACATGGGGCATGCCTCTTGCATATGACTATAATGTAGTGGTACTTTGTAAGTGAAAGGAACAACTTACTTACAATTTAAATTACTTTTTTTGAGTTTCGAAGTGCAATCTTCCAAAACTATTTTGCTCTTATCTTCTTGAGGAGTCCTTGTGGGTGGCGAGCCTGTATTTTGAGTTCCTCCTGTATTTCCTCTGTTTCTCCAACATCCAGTGTTAATTTGATATCAAACCTAAGGAGATGGCCCCGAGGACGAAGAGTTGAAGACCCTCCGGTGCATAAGCAGGACATCCACAACATTGAAATGGATGAATTGAGACAAGTGCAGCACCTAGAAGACTGTTTAGCACCCTATAAGGCTTTGAGACGTGATGAAACTTGTCAAGTTTCAGCACCTGAAAATTTTGCCAATAATGAGGAGGTTAACCCTTCTCACTATGCTTATGGTCGTGCTTTGAATGAAGAGGCTTTTCCCTGTCACCATGCTGGAGGGAACCAAGGTTTCTATTAAGATTATGACATCCGGATAGCTATTCAAGATTTTGAAGGTTGGATACAGCTCAATGAATTCCTTGATTTGCTCTAACACCATATTCACACCAAACATCGGATAAATGGAGGGGATACAAGGACAACTCAATATATAGACTCGCCACCCATGAGGACTCCTCTAAGACACTTCTAAACTCAAAGAAATAATTTTAATTCCAAATAACTTCTGTTTTTACTTACACAGGCATAGGCCAAAGTTGTCAAAGGCTTGAGGTGCACTATGGAGCCTAGGTGCAAAGCACGCATCTGGATTATTCTTTTCCTTTTCTTATTTCACTTATTATTCGTACCTGTTTTCTTCCACTGTTGGATGTTTCTCAGGCTGTATCAAAACCAGCAGATTTACGACCATTTTCAGATCTAAAACCAGATCTAAGTCAACTTATCTTGTTGTTTTCTTCTTCTTGGCAGCATATATATGTTCAGGAAGCTGATCTTTGTTACCAGTGAAAGTGTTTGAGTATATAATCAGATCAAATCAGATAGGAGTCAAATATTGCTGGAGAAAATCCAGCAGATTTATGACTGTTTTCGGATATGAAACCAGATCTGAATTGACTTTTGTTGTTTTCATCTTGGCAGCATAAACATATTCCATGTTTAAGCTGACTTTGCTGCAACTGAGTGAAAGTGGTCAAATATATTACAATTCAGATCAAATCGTATGGGAGCTAAATACTGTTGCAGAATCACAACGTGTAGCCTGTAAATATGAATAAAGCCTTGCCCAAGACATCCATCTCTAGAAGACGTGCATTACACATGTCAAGCACTAGTTCATATGTGAATAGTAGCTATTTAACCGATAACTTCTTGACACCGTCTTATGACTTTATTTTACGAACTAAATTACTTACAACCTCCATGGCTTAGAACCAAAACATTGATTTATATTCAAAATTAGTTTCATATGTAAAAGAAATGTAAGAAAGGTATCACGTTTGAAAGGAGGAGGTATACAAGGAGGCAAATCAATTTTACCAGTCTTAATCTGCCAATACAATAGATTAGAGAGAAAATGGTAATCTCATGCTTCCTTGTGATTCAAAGCCAAATGACCTAGATAATATCTTCAGCGCCATACCATGTCAGCTCAACTAAAATTCGTAGACAAATTGGGAATCTAATTAAATAGATAACATACCAAATAGTGGCAAAATACGAAACAATTAAACTTTCCCTGCATCAATAACTTGAAGAAACAAAGCATAGCATGAACCATAATATATCCATTAACATGCAAAGAGGAGTTTGTATTTTTATTAGAAGAGGTAATAAAGCAAGAAGGTGTGTAGGTACAAGTGGAAGTGGCATCCATTAAAATCCACAATAGACAGGTAATAGAAACATGCATACTACAGTATCAAGATACACTGGAACACCACGCTTCGTATGATATCAATTCGAGAATCCCAATTACAGTGAGGCGAATAAAAAAAAAAGAAAAAAAGAAAGAAATGGACCGAGAGGAATGAAAAGAAATACTAGATCCCACCTCTATCTTCCAATTGTTCTGGCAATTGTACACAGGGTCGAAGCCCATTTCTTGCTACGCTTCCAGCATCCGCCTCACAACTCAAACTCATCATCGAGCTTGAGAGCCTCGGCAGCAGCCTCCTCTTCCTCATCATCGATCACAAAGTAGGGGTTGTGCACCTCGGGCCGGAACTTATAGCCGGTGAAGATGTAGAAGGCGAGGGTGGCGATCTCCCCGGCGACGATACTGGTCCAGAGGTATCGGTAGGAGGTAATGGTGACGAGGGCATAGACGACAACACGGGTGAAGTAGATGTAGCAGATGACGACGACGTAGTACTGGCGGAAGAGGGTGAGCTTCATGAGGTTGACGGCTGCCTTGCCGTCAGTGCGGGCGGCCTCGCGGAGGTTCTTAATGGACCAGACGATGGGGAAGAGAACGGCGCAGCAGCAGACGACGTCGACAAGGAGGAAGACCTGCTTCCAGGTGACCCAGTCGCGGGCGTAGGGGCCAGACTCGTCGATGGCGACCTGGGCAATGTTGGCGACGACCTGGAGGGGGATGACGACCATGAGGACCTTCTTGTCGCGGTCCTGGAGGTAGGGCTTGAGGAAGGACCAGCCAGTGCCGATAAGGACGATGAGGGTGAAGAGAGAGATGCCCTTGAGGAAGCTGAAGATGTAGAAGAGCACGTCCCAGCCATGAGCGCTGCCGGTGCGCTCGATGTAGGACTTGTCCTCGGCCTCGCAGAGGAGGTTGAGGGCTTTGAGGACGACGACGGCGAGCATGAAGTAGTGGATGCGGAAGGCGGCACGGCGCTTTCGGAGGAGGACGGCCACCCAGCCGGCGGCGAGGGCCGCGTAGGCGAGGAAGAGGAGGAAGTAGATGAGGGGGAGGGCGGCAGCGCCGACGGACAGGTAGGCGCGGCGGCCAGTGCGGGGGTCGACGTTGTACATGGCGGAGCGGACAGACATCGAGACGCGGAGGCGGGGGAGGCAGTTGGCGAAGACGAGGGTGTACTGCCCGGGTTCGGACTGGGAGAAGACGGCGCCGAAGGCGGAGGAGCGGGGGATGGAGAGGCCGCTGGGGTTGGGGTTGGGATTGTTGAGCTGGTCGAAGGAGTAGACGAGCTTGACGAGAGAGGATTGGAGGGCGCAGGTGATGTCCAGTTCTTGGAGCTGCTGGAGGACGTGGATCCAGGCGTCGCGGGTGGAGAGGAAGAAGCCCAGCTGGGAGAGATCGATATCGGTGGAGGGGTCGGAGAGGGAGATCCCCGAGACGTTCAGCTCCAGGATGCCGGTGTGGGTGAAGCCGAACTCATAGAAGGGGATGATGGTCCTGCCATCGGATCGGACCTCCGTAACCCGGATCTCCGCCGCCGACGGCCGGAAAGAGGCCACGAGCGCCACCGCCAACAGGATGAAGGCGACACCGGAGCCCCGCGAGATCGCCATCGCCGCCGCTTCCGCCGCTCCAAGGTTCCCCAGATCTCGATCTCTCTTTCTAGATCTGGCTGGAAAGTAGTGGGAGGAGGAGGTTATTCGAGGGGGTTATCGTTTTCCTTTTTTTTATTCTTTCTGAGTTGACTGGGTGAATGAATGCCTACAAAGAAGGGTATAATTATAATTATTGCAAAGGGGAGGATATGAGTGGTAAATATTGGGAAATGATAGGGGTTTTATAGTAAATAAAAGTGTCTTGGACCCCCCGTGTTGGTGGGTAGTTCTAAATACACCCCCCCGATTGCTCAGGACACCCCCCAAAAACCAAAAAAAAAATACCCAAACTAACCTTTAGTGTAATTACCATATTGCCCTTGAAATTTTCTCAGTACACCCCCCTTCCTCCTCCTCCGTCTCCTCCTCCGTTTCGTTTTGAAAAGGAAAAAAAAAACCACCCCTCAAACCCCCCTTAAACCCCTCGATCCATTTACATCGTTTAGGCGATCTTTGAAGGAGATTTAAGCCCCATTCGAAGCATGGACAAGCAACTAGTGATTTGGGACGAAGAATCGGCCGCAAAGGTACGTGTTCCACCTTGTTTCGAAAGTTTTTTTTTTTCACGGTTCGTGCTCCGTTCGGCACTGGATCGCCGAACAAAAGGCTTCTGTTCGGCTGCATAGTGCCGAACAGAAGCCTTCTGTTCGGCAACGCTCTACCGAACAGAAGGCTTCTGTTCGGCTGCACAGTGCCGAACATAAGGCTTCTGTCCGGCACACTGAAGCCGAACAGAAGGCTTCTGTTCGGCACTCTGCAGCCGAACAGAAGCCTTCTCGTGCCAAATCGCGTGCCGTGCTGAATTTTGTGCCGAACAGATCCTCTGATTCATTAATTCTTGGTGATAAATTATTTTATATGTAGGGCTATGCTACAACCGAATCGAGTATAATTGGATCAGAATTTGTACTGGATTACACAAGCGAATTTACAACTTACGAGGTATTATAATATATTGTGCAATTTTGTATTAGTTTAGCGAGCTATTTTTACAACTGTGTACTTACATAAATTGTTTAATGTATAGATCTTCAAGAGTAGAGAGGACTTGTGTAATTGGTGTCGTGAAGCTGGGAGGCGAAATGGTTTTGTTGTTGTAATCAAATCATCCGATGCAGGTACCATTTCTAAGAAACCCAGAATTACGTTAGGTTGTGAGAGGGGTGGGACGTACCGAACCACAAAAGAAAAGCGAATAAAGACTGCCTGTGGGACAAAGAAGTGTGGATGCCCTTTTGCATTAAGAGGAAAGAAATTGGATACTGCGGATGATTGGATATTACTGGTCGTATGTGGAGTGCACAATCATCCCGCTGCAGAGAATCTGGAGGGGCACTCATATGCAGGGAGATTATCTGAGCAGGAGACGGAATTGTTAGTGGATATGTCGAAGAGTTTGGTTCGTCCAAAGGACATATTATCCACATTGAAGGAAAGAGATGCCCTCAATGTTACGACTATCAAGACTATCTACAATGTACGTCAACGGTTTAAGGTTGCAGAGAAAGCCGGGAGGTCTGAAATGCAACATCTATTAGGTAAATTATCAGAGGCTAAATATATTGAGTGGCATAGGAATTGTACTAATACGGATGTTGTGCATGACTTATTTTGGGCACACCCTGGCAGCATTGATTTGTTCCGTGCATTTTCCCGTGTGTTGATAATGGATTGCACGTACAAGACGAATAGGTATCGTCTTCCGCTCTTAGAGATTGTGGGGGTGACATCTACTGACATGACATTTTCAGTTGCTTTTGTATACTTAAATTCTGAGGGGGAAGAAAGCTATACTTGGGCATTAGAGAGATTGCGCAGTGTCATAGCTGATGATGTTTTGCCTGAGTTGATTGTTACAGATAGAGACTTGGCTTTGATGAATGCAATTCATAGAGTATTTCCTACTGCTAGACATTTATTATGTAGATGGCATATTAGTAGGAATGTTTTGGCCAAGTGCAAAAAATTTTTCGAATTGAAGGAGAAATGGGATAAATTTATTATGAGTTGGAATGTACTAGTGCTGTCCTCCACGGAAGACGAGTATAATGATCGCTGGAGTGCACTGCAGAGAGAGTTCGGTACCTATCCAGATGCACTACAGTATGTGTCAGATACTTGGCTGAGCAAATACAAGGAAAGATTTGTTGCGGCGTGGACTGATACATGCAGGCACTACGGAAATGTGACGACAAATAGGTATCACAAATAAAGACTCATTTAATTTTAATTTGCCTCAATTCTTATATCTAACTTTCATTTGTTTACTAGGGTCGAGAGTGCACATGCAAAGCTCAAAAAGCAGCTTGGATCAAGCCAAGGAAGTTTCGAGTCATCTTGGACTAGAATACATGGATTGATTGAGTTGCAGCACAGCTCCGTTAAAGCCTCATTGGAGAAGAGTTTATTGGTAGTGCAGCACAACTTCAAGCCAGCTGAATTCAAAGAGTTGCGAGGTTTCATATCTATAAGTGCGTTAAATCATGTCCTCGCCCAATCGAAACGAGCCAATTCAGTTGGATTTGATGATTCAAATTGTGGGTGCGCTATTCGACGCACACATGGTATACCATGTGCTCACCAGATTGCGCGGTACAGGGTGGAAGGTCGGCCCATTCCTCTCGACTGCATAGATCCTCATTGGAGGAAACTTGATATTCTGCCTACCCCCCCCGTGCAGCCAATTCAGTTGAGTTGTGATGCAGAGTTAGATTTGATTGCGCTACGATTCAAGAAGTTAGATGGGGCTTCTCAATTGCAGATGATCAAGAAGTTACGAGAGATTGCAAGTCCAGATAGTACACCTCTTTTATAGCCTGCAAAACGGAAGACCGGTTCACGTGGGCGCGCTTCACTGAAGGTTGATACGTCTACTCGACGTGACCCGTCTGCGTTTGAGTTGGTTCTATCTGGACAGGATAGTTATTCACCTGGTGTTGAGAAAGTTACCATCCGCAATCCATCTACTCAGATTCAAAAGAGACGGCCCAAGCAAAAGGTAAGTACCAAATATTTATTTCCTTACAATAGGTATCACAACGTCTACGGGACGGTCCGTGCCGTGCCGGTATGTCATGTGCCGATACGGGACATGTCGGGACGTGCCGTGCCGAGATGTGCCGATACGGGACATGTCGGGACGTGCCGTGCCGAGATGTGCCGATACGGGATGTGCCGTGCCGAGATGTGCCGATACGGGATGTGCCGTGCCGAGATGTGCCGATACGGGACATGTTCTGCCATTGTTACATATTTTCTATCATTTGATATTATTTGCAGGTTTTTCGTACTAGAGCCCAGTCACATACGCCCATTATCTATATTGATGCTATTCCTTCTGCCTTGAGACCATACATCCAGCATATCAAGGATGTAAAAGCTGATGGGAATTGCGGATTTAGGGCAATAGCTGACTTACTGGGATTTGGAGAAGATGACTGGGTGCGTGTTAGGAAGGATTTATTGCAAGAGTTGCAATGTCATTCGGACCACTATCGCACATTATATGGTGTGGAAGGGACGATTGCTGAGATCACTCATGCATTATCAT
Organism: Phoenix dactylifera; assembly: GCF_051530095.1. NCBI lineage: Eukaryota > Viridiplantae > Streptophyta > Magnoliopsida > Arecales > Arecaceae > Phoenix > Phoenix dactylifera. The sequence goes on from NC_143205.1 coordinate 7,451,391, forward strand.
ATTATGATGATTGTCCACCATATGACAGATGGATGACTATGCCGGACATGGGTCATCTTATAGCATCCTGCTATAATGTTGTCCTATACCATCTCTCGTTGCAACAATGTCTGACCTTCCTACCTCTCCGTTCTGTGCCAGTACCTCTTCTATCCCGCAAAGATATCGCTATCGGATTCGTAAATGGAAATCATTTTGTTGAGGTACTACGTTCACAACACTTGCGAATATTTAATTTTGCTTATTTAATTTTGCTTATTTATAATTTTGTAGCTATTAATATTTTCTTATTTCTAATTTTGAAGGTGTTCTTGTTGCCGGGACATCCCGTTCCGCCAGTAGCGACCAACTGGCGAAAATATCATCTTCCTTGTGCTACCGGATGGGAAAATTCATATGAAGCACGGATTCAACAGTTCAAAGAGAGCATCTCACCTAATGTTATAATTAGCGAGACAGTAGAGTTAGATTGATTATTTATATATGTACAATTTTTGAAAGTTGTAAATTTTTTTGGCCTCTTAGAGTCATGTACTGTGAAACTCCATCATCAATATAAATCAAAAAATATCTGTCTTCGCATTGTTAGATTGATTGTTATGTGCACTGTTATATTTGTGTAAAATAGAACGGGCCAGGCTTTACAAAGATTACACGTAAATGTACCAAAAATATATATTTTTCATTAATATCAAAGGCTTTACAAAGATTACAAAGGCTCCATCATCAATCCCTATGACGCCATCGTCGACGCGTGTACTGCTGTACGTCCGAATGAGAGGGTCCTGGATCCGAATGAGAGGGTGCTGTACTCGGGCCAGGCTCATCACCCAGAAGTACCTGATGCATCTGAGAAATAGCATCATATAGGTGCCCGGCACCTAGTGACGTAGCCTCTGAGGGACCCATCCGTACAATGTCGGTACTGATACCGAGTGCAGCTGCATTACGCCGCCGGTGCATGTCAGCATCATCATGACCTCCCCTAGCTCCAGAATGAGTACTCGAGCGCAGATGAGGAGGCTGAACTGCAACGTGCGTGATACGGAGATACCACTCCATGTATCCCGGTACGCTGTCTGATGGCCGGGTAACTGGGTGGCTCCTGCTCGCCTGGCTCAGCACGTGGTCCTCCCACCGCTCCCAAAGCTGATCCATATAGGAGTAATGTATCCGGTACGAGCCTGCTGTGGAACCTCTGTTGGCTCGCGTAGGGGCTAGTGGCGCTCGAGGGATGGTCTGAATACGACCAAACTGTCTAAGAACCCTTTCTGGATGATAGGGTTCTACGATATCAAGGCACTTGATGGAGCCACTAAAAAATGCGACGGGTATATATGGGCGATCTCCCCGAAGCCGATGATGGGGATCCCAAATAACCTGTAAAACAAAAGGTCCATTTCAGTTTAATACTATATCGCATATTAAAAGTACTGACAAACACAAGCAAATGGTAATATGATACGTACCTCATCGATGCTCAAAAGGTCCAATGACTCACGTAGAACCACTAAATGGTCCATCGTGGTACGGGATGGAGTACCGGGCATCCAGCGGTGCACGCGGGGACTGGCATCAGTATACTCGAGCGACGGGTGAGGACTGAGTGCTGGAAAATGCTCATAAATCCATGCCTACAGAAGCGTCATATAACCACTAATCTGTCTCACTGATGACCTCGACGCAATCCCCAACTGCCGATACAAATATGCTAAGGCAGCTGTACCCCAGGCATATGTGCTCACCCTATCCAGATCCCGCAGTAAACACAGATACGCTATAGGCACCCTGGTCCCACTCTTATCAGCAAAGAGTGTGCAGCCTAACAAAAATAACAAATAGGCTCGTGCTGCACACTCTATCCTCTGCTGCCTGTCTCTATCAGATACAGAGTGAAACTGAGTCCTCAGCCACTCCATCCTCACAGACTGACCGCGCGATGACAGTACCTCCTGACGCGCGTCTCCAGCTGACACCCCCAACAACTCCACAAGTAGCTCCTCAGCATCCCGATCACTCATCCTCTCAGGAGAAACTGATACTGAGGAACCTGCGACAGGAATCCCTAAAATGGCGGATACATCATCCAACGTGATAGTGATCTCGCCAAATGGTATATGGAAGGTGTTCGTCTCGGGCTGCCATCTCTCTACGAAGCCCGAAATCAGAATCTTATCGATGAATCGATAAGAGCACTGTACTAACTCTACGAGGCCCGACTGCCTCAATAGTGCTCTGAACCTGGTATTTGGTTGGTTTGAAGACCACCACTTCCATTCACCAACCTTGGCAGTATGGTTCATGCACTTTAGTGGAGCTCGTTCCTGTAATATAAATGTATAATTACTACTACTTTATAAAACATCAATAAACAAAATATAATGCTATAACAAATAAACAATACCTGTTGCCTCCAGATGGAAGCTGCTATATGCGTCCTGAAACTGATCAGGACGGACTCATCCTCTGGACCTCCTGGACATGGTCCAACGGACTCATCGTCTTCGCCCCTAGCGGGCATATCATCATGCTCTGACTCAGGAGAGTCCGATGGCATATGAGCAGGCTCGGGAGAAGCAATCCTAGCACGACGTCTCCTAGCTGACGCCGTAGGTCTAACTCTGGCGGGACGGGGATCCATGTCTGAAAATATAGAAATTCAATGTTAGGCTATATCAAAGAAAATAATTCAATTGCATACATAAATGTTCGGCACAAAATTCAGCACGGCACGCGATTTGGCACCAGAAGCCTTCTGTTCGGCTGCACAGTGCCGAACAGAAGGCTTCTGTTCGGCTGCACAGAGCCGAACAGAAGGCTTCTGTTCGGCTGCTCAGAGCCGGACAGAACCATTCTGTTCGGCACTGTGCAGCCGAACAGAAGGCTTCTGTTCGGCACCGTGCAGCCGAACAGAAGGCTTCTGTTCGGTTGAGTGTTGCCGAACAGAGGGCTTCTGTTCGGCACTGTTCAGCCGAACAGAAGGGTTCTGTTCGGCGATCCAGTGCCGAACGGAGCACTGGAGGCGGGGGGGCGGGGAGCTACCTCGACGTGGTCGTGGAGGCGCCGGCGAGGTGCTCGTTGCTCGGGAGATGGCCGGGGAGGTGGTTCCGGGAGAATGCCGGCGACGAGAGGGAGAAGGGGAGAATGCCGGCGACGAGAGGGAGAAGGGGGAACGGGGGGGTTTTGGGCGAGGGAGAAGGGGGAGACGGAGGGGGTTTGGCCGCCGGCGAGGTGCTTGAGGTGCTTGAGGCGAAGTTTTTTGGGCGGAAGGGAGAAGCCGGCTGGAGTGGAGTTTTGGAGGGGAAGAGCGGGGTTTTGGGGGGGGGGGTTTGGGGGGTGTAGAGAGCAATTTAGGTGAGGGGGTGGGGAGGGTGAAGGGTAATTTAGGATTTTTTAATTTTTTAGGGGTGTCCTTAGCAAATGGGGGGGTGTAGAGAGTATTTAATTTTTTTTTAATTTTTGGGGGGTGTCCTGAGCAATCGGGGGGGTGTATTTAGAACTACCCCCGGTGTTTGGGTGGTTCTATATACACCCCCCCTATTGCTAAGGACACCCCCAAAAACCAAAAAGAAAATACCCAAACTAACCTTTAGTGTAATTACCATATTGCCCTTGAAATTTTCTCATACACCCCCCTTCCTCCTCCTCCGTTTCGTTTTGAAAAGAAAAAAAAAAACACCCCTCAAACCCCCCTTAAACCCCTCGATCCATTTACATCGTTTAGGCGATCTTTGAAGGAGATTTAAGCCCCATTCGAAGCATGGACAAGCAACTAGTGATTTGGGACGAAGAATCGGCCGCAAAGGTACGTGTTCCACCTTGTTTCGAAATTTTTTTTTTTTCACGGTTCGTGCTCCGTTCGGCACTGGATCGCCGAACAAAAGGCTTCTGTTCGGCTGAACAGTGCCGAACAGAAGCCTTCTGTTCGGCAACCCTCAACCGAACAGATCTGTTCGGCTGCACAGTGCCGAATAGAAGGCTTCTGTCCGGCACTGTTCAGCCGAACAGAAGCCTTTTGTTCGGCGATCCAGTGCCGAACGGAGCACGAATCGTGAAAAAAAAAAATTTCGGGAGAAGCCGGCGAGGTGGTTCCGGGAGAAGCCGGCGAGGTGGTCGGAGATCGGGAGAATGCCGGCGACGAGAGGGAGAAGGGGGAACGGGGGGGTTTTGGGCGTTGGCGAGGTGTTTTGGAGGGGAAGAGCGGGGTGGGGGGGGTTTGGGGGGTGTAGAGAGCAATTTAGGTGAGGGGGTGGGGAGGGTGGGGGGTAATTTAGGAATTTTTAATTTTTTAGGGGTGTCCTTAGCAAATGGGGGGGGTGTAGAGAGTATTTAATTTTTTTTTAATTTTTGGGGGGTGTCCTGAGCAATAGGGGGGGTGTATATAGAACCACCCCCGGTGTTTTCGTGGGCGCTGGGTTGCTTTAATGGCAAGGATGGAAGTGCGTTTTGTGCGTGGTCCACCGGTCTCCTTCCATTTTCTATCTTTTGGACTAGTGTTTAGCAGGTTCCTGGATGGATGGCCATTATCCCCCTAGCTAAACTTCTTTCTCCTTATTAATTGAAACTAATAGAATTTAATTATTAATAAGACATATTAGATTCTATAATTACTTTTATCAACATATAAAATTGTTTTATTTTATAGTCATCATTTTTAATTCTTTTTTCTTTTTTGAAATATATTAATAGCTTTTGTTTCCTTCCTAACAGCCCCCAAAAAGAAAAAAAAAAGGTTTTGCTTACCTGACAAACCAAATTCTACTATCTTCCTATCCCTTTTCCATGTTTCCCAATACCTAAGCATCCCCATTTCTAAATGTCCCATTTCTTGATAGTTTCTTAAAATAACTTTTTGAAGTGCAGCTTCTCTACTCACATGGCTACAAATAGGGTGTGTTGAATATCTGAAAAGGAATAATAGACAATCAAGAGTGCAAAATATGTATCGTAGGAGACACATATGGTTATACAGGCAAAAAAACATATAGAATCATTACATTATTGTATGAGGAATATGGTCTAGAAATTTCTATTTATGCATTAAAATAATAAATTGAAGTAAACCTATGTATCTACAAAACTATGAAAATCAATTACTTGAAAGTTTGCCTAGATCAAGGTGTGTGATGTACACGCTCTAAGAACGTAATTTGCCCTATATATGCAGGTCTACAACGATCTTATCATAAGGTACAACAATCTGACTCGGCCCGATTCTCCTCTATTGACCACGACCACTGGGAGGCTTGACCCAAATAACTTCCATCAGTTGCCTAACAAAGGAAGAAGAAAAGGTGGAGAAAAAATGGAAAAGTAAAAAGTGGGGAAGCAGGGTCCCTATCAGACTAACTACAGAAAGTGGATGCATAAGTGTGTTTCGGATATACCAGATTGATGGACCTATAGTCTATTTATAGACTCTATCAAGGTGTCCAAGGAGACATATTTTCTAAGATATACGATGTTTCAGAAACATCGTATCTTTTGGAAAACCAACATTCTCTTCCGAAGAGTCATAACTCTTTAGAAAGAGACGTTTGAAAAAAAAGTATTGTAAAGCATTTAAACCAACTAAAATTTAGGGATAGGGTTGCTTTAATTTTTTGTTAAAAGATAAATGTTTTTCAAATTAATACTCCAGCAATCCCCCATAAAAGATTTATTTTTTAAAAAATCTAAAAAAAATTCTCCTAAGCTACGTCAAAAGTCGACCCCAGCATACTGTTACTGACTGATACACCTTCACAAGCTCACTCTAACAGACTGCGAGTCAACCCTAGAATAATCTTAAAGAATAGACAAAAAGCCAAGAATTTCATCGCATCAATAAGTCGACCCATGAAGAACTCGAGCCAACTCCAACTTGTCACGAGTCGACCCCGGCAAAGATGAGTCAACCCTATTTAGATTTCTTAAAATTTTTTTAATGGCTATTAAGTGTGATCTTTGAGGATTAGCTTGATATCAAGCACACAAACAAACAGTAAATATGATATCAAGTCGACTAGCACTAAAATATAGTAAGGAACCTATCATGTCTCTATATTTAAATCTACATTCTTACCTTGCTCATCTTTATCTAATTTACAAGAGGAGCTCATAGGGGTACCAAGGTGCTTGACTTTCTTCATGCCAAATTTCTTCAAGATCTCTCTTATATGCTTGCTTTGGCTGATGGAGATTCCTTCTTTGATTTGGTTAATTTGGAGTCCGAGGAAAAATGTGAGTTCACCCATCATACATCTCGAATTCTTTCTGTATGAGCTTAGTAAAATCTTAACATAAATTTTATTAGTGGCCTCAAAGATGATGTCATCAATATATATTTAAACAATTAAAATATCATCATTTTCTCTTTCTATGAAAAGAGTTTTGTCTATATTTTCTTTTAAAAATTTGTTTTCTATAAGAAATTTGCCCAATCTTTCATACAAGCCCTAGGAGCTTGCTTTAGACCATATAAAGCTTTATTTAGGTTGATTTTCAAAACTAGATGATTGTTCTACATAAACTTCTTCTGATATATATCCATTTAGAAAAGCACTTTTAACATCCATTTGAAATAATTTGAAATTCATATAACAAGCAAACGTAAGTATTACTTACCTTTGCTTGTTATATGAATTTCAAATTATTTCAAATGGATGTTAAAAGTACTTTTCTAAATGGCTTCTAATCTAGCAACAGGAGAAAAAGTTTCATCAAAATCAATACTTTCTTCTTGATTATATCCTTTAGAATCAAATCTAGTTTTGTTTCTAATAACATTTCCATTTTCATCCACTTTATTTCTATATACCCATTTTATTCCAATTACAGGATAGTCTTTCAGTCTGCTTATAAGGGTCCAAATATTATTACTTTCAAATTGATTTTATCCACTTGCATAGCATTTATCCACTTATAATCTTGTTTTGCTTCTTCTATAGTTTTAGATGCTATTTGAGATACAAAGGCTAAGTGATTACATATATCTTTAATAGAGGATCTAGTTCTTATCCCATGCGAAGGATCACCAAAGATAAGTTCCTTTGGATGATTATGAATGTACCTCCATTCTCTAGGTAAGTCAGGTCTACCTTAAGGTTATTGTTGTGGCTGATTTTTCTTTTCTTGATCATCTTCTTTTTCATTTTCATCCTTTTCTTTATGGTCCATTGCCTCTTGTACAGATGTGTCCCTCAATGCGAGGTCCTTCATTTTCTTGTTAAGTGAATCTTCATCATCATCAAAAGCTTCTTTCTTCCTTGATGCAAGATCATTAGTCTCGTCAAATACAAATATACAATATGTACAAACTCTTCTACTACTGAGGTTCTCTTGCTGAATACTCTATATGCCTTGCTAGAAGATGAATATTCAAGAAAGATTACTTCTTTAGATTTGCATCAAAATTTTCTAGCCTATCTTTATCATTATTGCGAACAAAATATTTGCAACCAAAAATATGAAAATAGTCAATGTTAGGTTTTCTATTTTTCCAAAATTCATAGGGTATTTTCTTTAATATAGGTCCAATAGATATAGAATGTAGCATGCTATGTTGATTGCCTCAACCCAAAAATATCTTGGCAGATGACTTTCACACAGCATAGTTTTAGCTGTTTATTTAAGAGTCTTTTTTTTCTTTCTACCATCCCATTTTGTTGAGGTATTCTAGGTACAGAAAAATTATACTCAATGCCATTTTCATTATAAAATTTTTCAAAATTTTGATTTACAAATTCGGTTCTATGGTCACTTCTGATTTTAAGAACTTGCAAATCTTTTTCATTTGAAATTTTTTGTATAGTTTTGAAAATGCAGGAAATGCTTCATCTTTATGTGCTAGAAATAAAACCTATATAATTCTAGAAAATCATCAATGACAATAAATCCAAAAAGTTTGCTACCTAGACTTGTGGTTCTAGTTGGCCCAAACAAATCAATATGCAGAAGTTCTAATAGCCTGAAAGTTGAAATCATATTCTTTGCTTTGAAAGAAACTCTAGTCTATTTTTCTAATTGGCATACATCACAAACTTTATCTTTTTCAAAATTCAATTTAGGTAAACCTACAACTAGATCTTTTCTACCTAATTTTGAAATAAGATACATGCTTGCATAAGCTAACCTACGATGTCATAGACAACTAGTTTCACTAATTTTGGCATTCATTGCAACCAAGCATTGCATGTTTTTCATAGATAAATTTTATGCCTATGCCCTATAAATTTTATGCCATTCTAATTGGGACTTGAAACATTGCACATAGAGGATTCAAACACTACTTTAAAACCTTTAACACATAGTTGACTAAAGCTAAGTAAATTATGCTTAAGATCATTAACTAATAATACATTTTCAAGAAAGGTAGAAGGAGTGATACGAATGTTACCAATTCCAATGATCTTCTCTTTGTCATTGTCGCCAAAAGTGACCACCCTTCCATCCTTTCTCTTAAAGAAAATGAATTGTAATTCATCCCCTATCATGTATCTAGAACACTCGCTATCTAAGTGCCACCTTCTATTTGATCTATGGGCTGCTAGACACACCTGCATCACTGAAAATCAAATTTTTGACTTAAGTACCCAAGCTCTCTTAGATCCTTAATTTCTACTTTACTTATTTTGCTACCTACTCTATAACTGCAAGTAAAAAATTTGAGGCTAGTTTTTCCACATTTAAAACATGTTGTATTATGTAAGTGATAACTTGATGATTTAACAAATATATTTTTTAATGATTTCTATTTTCGTAAAGGATTATAGCCAAGTCATGTCTTGTCATAAACAACTCGTTGGCTATCTAAGATCATATTTGGCTTTTCAGAACTCAAAGTAAATTTATCTGTAATTGGTTGTAGTTTTTCTACTTCTTTTCTCATGTTCTAGTTTTCTTCAACTAAAGATAGTTTTTCTTTTGAGATTTCTTCTGTTTCATTTAAAAAAAATTAAGTTTTCAGTTTCAGGTCTTTATTTTTCAGACACAACTTTTTAAATTTATCTAGTAACTTAATAAAAGCTTTTTGAAGCTCATCAAAAATGAAATCACCAATGTGTTCAGAGTTTACCTCAGCCTCATGAGCCATGAGGCATAGATTTTCTGTTTCTCGGGTCTCCTCCCTTGAACTTGACTCGTCGCTATCACTCCAAGTCACGACCATGGCTTTCTTCCTTGGCTTCTTGAGGGCCTTCTTATGAAGTGGGAAGTCTGCTCCTAGCAGCTCTTCTAGAGAAAGGTTGTTGAGGTCTTTTGCTTCTTGAATAACAGTCACTTTGGGGGTGGTTCTATATACACCCCCCCTATTGCTCAGGACACCCCCCAAAAATTAAAAAAAAATTAAATACTCTCTACACCCCCCCATTTGCTAAGGACACCCCTAAAAAATTAAAAATTCCTAAATTACCCCCCACCCTCCCCACCCCCTCACCTAAATTGCTCTCTACACCCCCCAAACCCCCCCCCCACCCCGCTCTTCCCCTCCAAAACACCTCGCCAACGCCCAAAACCCCCCCGTTCCCCCTTCTCCCTCTCGTCGCCGGCATTCTCCCGATCTCCGACCACCTCGCCGGCTTCTCCCGGAACCACCTCGCCGGCTTCTCCCGAAATTTTTTTTTTTCACGGTTCGTGCTCCGTTCGGCACTGGATCGCCGAACAAAAGGCTTCTGTTCGGCTGAACAGTGCCGGACAGAAGCCTTCTATTCGGCACTGTGCAGCCGAACAGATCTGTTCGGTTGAGGGTTGCCGAACAGAAGGCTTCTGTTCGGCACTGTTCACCCGAACAGAAGGCTTCTGTTCGGCACTGTTCACCCGAACAGAAGCCTTTTGTTCGGCGATCCAGTGCCGAACAGAGCACGAACCGTGAAAAAAAAAAAATTTCGAAACAAGGTGGAACACGTACCTTTGCGGCCGATTCTTCATCCCAAATCACTAGTTGCTTGTCCATGCTTCGAATGGGGCTTAAATCTCCTTCAAAGATCGCCTAAACGATGTAAATGGATCGAGGGGTTTAAGGGGGGTTTGAGGGGTGTTTTTTTTTTTCTTTTCAAAACGAAACGGAGGAGGAGGAAGGGGGGGTGTATGAGAAAATTTCAAGGGCAATATGGTAATTACACTAAAGGTTAGTTTGGGTATTTTCTTTTTGGTTTTTGGGGGGTGTCCTTAGCAATAGGGGGGGTGTATATAGAACCACCCTCACTTTGGCCTCCCAAGCTCTTGGTAGTGACTTAAGAATCTTTCTCACCAAATCATTGTTAGTATAAGATTCCTAAGACTTTTAAGACCAATTATAATATCAATAAAATGAGTAAACATTTCAGCAATAGACTCATTTGATTTCATTTTAAATAGTTCATATTTATGTACAAGCATATTAATTTTAGATTTTTTGACTTGATTAGTGCCTTCATGAGTTTCTTCCAGTCTATCCCAAATCTCTTTAATTGAATTATAAGTTGAAATATGATTAAATTCAGTAGCATCTAGAGAATAATATAAAACATTCATAGCCTTAGTGTTTAGCTATGCCTTTTTCTTATCATCCTCATTCCATTCTTCTTCGATACACCATAATGACTTTAGTGGGTATGTGAGGACCATTAATTATGACACTCTACATGTCATAATCTAGTGCTTAAACAAAGATGCATATGCATGCTTTCCAATTTGTGTAATTTGTGCCATTGAAAAGAGATGGTATATTTGTGGACTATCCCTTGGCAAGAGAGGTTCTAGTTGGGGTTGTCATAGATCTTTAACTCTTGACTGTTAGGTCAACGGGAGACTAGAGTACCAATGCTTTGATACCACTTGTTGCCCAACTCTACAGCCTAAGAGGGGGGTGAATTGAGCTTTTGAAATACTTTAATTTAAAATATAGTGGAATAAAACTTGATGAGTCTGTGTGATTTGCAATTAATAATGAACAGTAAGTAAATATGCAGGGGTTCCAAGCACATAGATCCAACACCACAAATACAATAAATTTATGGTAATTCGATGCCAACTCTATACATATGTCTACTCTTCAAAACATCCTTCTTGCGAATTCTCACTATAATCTCTCCAAGATTATAGTCCGATTATTTTAACTAGGCTCACAATCAATCCAGTTGATTTTCATTAGAAATCAACCAAAACTGCCATCGAGTCTATCTCCAGGCTCAATACAATCCAATTCAAAGTTTGGATAGACCTTTTTCCATATTTCATTCCTTGAAACTTATCAAAACAGTGTATAGAGAATAATATGTAACACAATAAAATGCAACTCCTTAAAGACGAATACAAAAAATAAATGGGGCTTTGAATCAGTTGGTTGGCCTTGAATGATCTTGAATGCTCTTCACCAACTCTCTCAATAGTAAAGGATGTGATCTTTTAGCTCTCAATGAATGTACTTAAATGTTCTTCTTTTTGAACCCCTTTTCTTCTTTCTCTTGGATCTTCAATTACTTTTCTTATCCTCAATCACTTCTTGTTGCCCAAGGTGACAAGCCAAGAGGGAGGGGGGGGTGAATTGATTTCTTTAAATTTTTACTATCTTAATTTAGTCAATTGATGAGTGAGTGAAGTTTAAAAATAATACACAATGCAAACACACAAGAAGTATCATGGTTCGGTGCTCTCCTAAGCACCTACATCCACTCCCCAATAGGGGTGCAAATGGGTCGGATCGGGTCGGGTCCTAGGTGACTCCGATCCGACCCGGTTTTTTGTTCGGATCCCAATTTTGGACCCGGACCCGACCCGGTTGAAGATCGGGTTGGGTCGGGTCGGGTCCGAGTCGGGTTCGGGTCGGGTCCGAGTCGGGTTCGGGTCGGGTCCGGGTCCGATCGGGTCCAATTTTTTTGTGCTTTTGGGAAAAAAATTGGACAAATCTAATTTGGTCATACCATAATTATGAGGTGCTGGGTGACCCATGACTTGAAAGACTTTGCAATTGAGCTCCAGTCAGAACAGATGACCCATGACTCACTAACTAAGTCGGTCTACAAGCCAAATTTCATATCACACTATTTTTTATCTATATGACTGATTGGACGGAACTCGGTGTCTCCCAGCTCCCCTCTCACGAGGACAAAAAAAAATCCCAAACCTTCTTCCAAAATCCAATTCCATTACAGAAAACTGGCACATGACCCATATTCAGTTGCAGTGTTCCCTCACTTTCTCCCTTCAAAAGTTAAAAGAAACAAAAACCAAAAAACAGAAGGAAAAAAAAAAAGGCAGCTACACACCAGAGGTCTCAACAGTGTAATAGATCGAGAGAGAATCCTGACGGGCCGACGTTCCTTTGGATTCTGTGAACCTACGCTTGTTGCTAACTTGCTATCCTCCCACACTGACCAACAGTACCACAACCCACGCCAAAAAAAAAAAGAAAAAGAAAAAGAAAAAGAAAAGACTTTCTTTTGCTTTTCCTCTCTCTCTTTTCGGGTCCATTCGGGTCGGGTCGGGTCCGTTTGGTAAACCCAGACCCGATCCAGAAAATGATTCGGGTCCAATTTTAGGATCCGACCCGGACCCGCGGGTCCTAAAATTCGGGTCGGGTCGGGTCTACGCGGGTCGGGTCGGGTCGGGTCACGGGTCGACCCGACCCATTTGCAGCCTTACTCCCCAAGCGACCCCTTGGAAATTCACTATAATCCCGCGGATTACAGTTGGATTATTTTTCGGGCTCACAATCCAAAAATCTTTACACTTTGGTTTTCCGGGATCACCAAGAACCTATGTTGGTTTTACGGGCTCACCAACGAACCTTCACAATTGGTTTTACGGGCTCACCAACAAACCTACACCGTTGGTTTTACGGGCTCACCAACAAACCTTTACAAGGTGATTAAAGAGAAGAAGAAAGTTGAAACTCCTAGATGAGCAAGTATAACAATTATAAGCTACAAAGAAGAGTTTAGAATATAGTTATCGCTTGATGAGACTTCTCTCTTCTTTGTCAAGAATGCTTCACTCTTCAGGGGTGGTGGAGCTCTTAATGTCTCTTGGAATCTGCTCAACCACTTCCTTTTGACTCTTTGAATGAAGCACTTGGATGAAGAAAGTTAGGGCTCTTGTCTTTCTTGTGTAAGCTTTGATATTTTTCAAAAGTTTCTTTCCTCTGATGAATAGTGTTCCTTTAAATAGTTTTCCTCATCCATTGGACACCCTCCATTGGTTAGATTTCAAAAACTAGCCGTTACTTGCTATTGGGAGGACAAAAAGTACATCTGCAGAACTAGCCGTTATGCTTCTGTTCATGCTTGGGTCGACCCAAACTTTCCTGGGGTCGACTCAAACCACTGTTCATCAAACTTGGGGTCGACTCAACTTTCACTGGGGTCGACTCATGCTACATTGGGGTCGGCCCTCTCAAGAAACACAGAACCTTACATTTCAGCCGTCTATCACTTGGGTCGACTCAACTCTTTTTGGGTCGACTCAAGGTTTAGGTGGGTCGACTCAATTTCCATTGGGGTCGACCCTCTCAGAGATTCCAGAGAATCAGTTTTTTATGAGGCTTGAAGATGGGGTCGACTCAACTTCCACTTGGGTCGATCCACGTACTGTTCATCCGTGCCATTTTTGCAGAAGTGTGCCGAATGGTTCCTTGATGTGCCGGGGTCGACTCCACCAATCTTGGGGTCGACTCATTCCACATTTTGCTGCAACTTAAGGTTAGATTCATCCATATAGTCAATGAAATATACTTCAAGCAATTTTGAATATATGTCATGGTGGTGCTACATACTCTAAATAATGAAAATTACTACCGTCCACTTAAGAGTACATTTTACTTAAAACTTTGCCGAATTAGAATTTAGAATTCACTATCCCTTTTCTATCGCAAATTTTATCTCATTGGTAATCATTGAAGTACATCTTGGTCTCATTCTTCTAATGTACCGTGGGTGACGAACTTAGTCATGATGTATCATATTACCTTATAATATCTAATTAGATATTCCCTTAATGGTTGTGTTAATCATCAAAATACCACTATCATTCTCAATCTCCCCCTTTTTGATGATTACAAAATATTAAGTATGAGCAGATTGTTACTTAACTTAAAATCAGTTTTAGAAAAACTCAAGTTGCTGAATTTCAGCTTTTTAAATTTGAGAGTGAATTCTCCCCCTTTTTTATCCAAATATTGCCAAATTGAACTTTTTGATTTACTCCCCCTTTCTTTTATATTTGGTTAAAGATGAAACTTCAAAAATTTGAGATAAAGCAAGAGTTTCAGATTATGTATCGAGGTGTAAAAGGTATGTGCCAAATTCTGAAATGTGATTAAAAGTTTAGACTTTAACATTTTCATTGTTACATATCGCTCCCCCTTAAGTGTATATCATCCCCTTTTATTAATTTTCAACCTTGTTTGATAACCTATTGCAACTTCTTTCTTTCCTTACTTCTCCCTCTTTTTATTATCATCAAATAGGTGCATGGCAATAGATAAGTAGATGCAGTAAATAATAAACATTCAGATTTTACTGATCAAACATGGAACATTATAGTACATTAACACCAAAAATACAATGTTCTTCAATCAAAGTGCAAAGTACATGATCAACACAAAATACATATGAGAACTAGATAAATCCTAGGCACTAATCATAGTGCTAACATCAGCCTAGGGGGTATCTAATGGCTGTGATCTAGTCCTCATCCTCCTAGCATAAGTGGCGAGGGGAGGTCGAGCCGATAGGACTGAGTCTGGCGTGGACCTCGCTGAGCTGGATGACTCTGTGCCGATACCTCTGACTCAGCTGCTCGGGGCACAGATGGACCATGAGCCTCTCTCTCTCTCCGTAAGGCTCCTACCTGCTCTCTGAGATCGCTAATCTCAGCAGTCATGCTATCCATCCTGCTCCACATCCCATCAGAGAGAGTCCTCACCTGAGCTGATACAAGCTCAATCATCCTACTCCAAAACTCCTCTGTACATCCCGTAGGTGTGGATGACGAAGGTCCAGCCTCTGAAGGTGCTGTAGGATGATCCGTAGGTACCTCATCCTTTGGTGCATCACCCTTTGGTGCATCACCCTCTGGTGCATGTATCCCTGCTCCTGCACGCACCCACTGCTCGTTCACCTTTTCATAACCCATGCGAATTAGGGATCGTGCAGTGTAAGTGTCAGTAAATAATAAATGCCTGGAGATCTCTCCCTCTACTAATATGTCATGCTGTCGGAAGATCAGGGTGAGTATCATACCATAGGGCAAGAAGACTCTCGAATTGCATATGGCCTTTCTCATCTGTCTGATCATCATAGCTGGGAGGTTCAGGGGAATGCCCTGAATAACGTGCTCCATAACAACCAGATCTTGCTCAGATATGAGATCAAATCTTCCACTCTTCGGAAACAGTATCCGACCTATGAAGTTATGCAATAGCCTCATCTCAACTGATAGAGAGCTAGCTACTAAATTTTCTGAATAATCAAAATCCTCTCTCTCAAAAATCAGCTGTAGAGCTCTCAACTTACTTTCTGGTTTTTCCGGTGTAGCTCCTTCACAGGGAAGATGAAGCAACTCACTCAAACTTTCTTCTGAAACCCTAACCCTTACTCCTCGGATTTCAGATATAAGCCCTCCCATTCCAACTTCAGAAAGGCATAGAACTCACGAACCAACCCTGGATAGATTACCACATCTAGGGAGCAAAGATACTCTCATCCTTGCCTTCGGATCCAATCACCTAACCGGAACCCTTCTTGATCCAAGAATTCGGAGTGGATCCTTCTCCCTGTGGTCACCGGTCTCCCCGCATATTTTGCAAGTTGTACGGAGGGGGAGGGAGGAGGAGGAGGCTCTACACGTGTCTCACCTTGTGGAGGCACTGTAAAAGACTCTCCAGCATGTCTATCAACACGGGTTGTCTGCGAAACTCTCCCAGATCTCTTAGCAACGGCTCGCTTGGGTCCCATTCCTTCCAAGATCTTGATCTAACGGCTTAGGGAAGCTTCCATCTACTATTTGGAGATGATTGGAAGAGATTGGAGAGTTGGAAATAGGTTTTTAGGAAGAGGAAAAGATGAAATAGTGCCCTAATGTCGCTCACGGGTCCCTCTTTAAAAAGCAGGGTCCCGCCGTTGGGTCGACCCCAGATTTTTCTTGGGTCGACTCAACGTTGGGTCGACCCCAATCTAACTTGGGTCGACCCTAGTTCAGAAAATTTTCTTTCTCTTCCTTTTCAAAAAAAAATTCCTTTCCTCCAATCCTTACAAATTCTTTATGGAACAATGATACATGAGCAAGGAATCTATAGATAACTAGTTTGACTAATGTTTCATGGGTTTTTCGAAATGGGAGGAGAGTATCATGAGACAACTTGTTCCTTCTTATATCTCCTCAATCAAAAGGATCACATATACCTAATTCCCTCCTAAGCATGCAAAATCTGTCTTCACTTAAAGATTTTGTGAATATGTCAGCTAATTGTTTCTCGGTACACACATGCTCAATATATATATTTCCATTTTGAACATGATCTCTAATAAAATGATACCTTATTTCAATATGTTTGGCTTTAGAGTGCTGAACTGGATTCTTGGTAAGGTTAATGGCACTAGTGTTATCACACTTTATAGGAATGTTATCTAGTTTAATTCCATAGTCCTCTAGTTGTTGCTTGAGCAAAGTACTTGAGCACAGCAACTGCCGGCAGCTATATATTCGGCTTCAGCCGTTGATAATGCTACTGAATTCTACTTTTTGCTAAACCAACATATTAAGTTATTTCCTAAAAATTGATATATTCCACTAGTGTTCTTCCTATCTAATTTGCAACCAGCAAAATCTGCATCAGAGTATGCAAGCAAATCTAGACAGGAGTCTCTCGAGTACCATAATCCTATGTTTGTAGTTCCTCTCAAATATCTAAGAATTCTTTTAACGGCACTTAGATGTGACTCCTTAGGATCTGATTGGTATCTAGCACATATTTCTACACTGAATACTATGTCTGGCCTACTAACAGTAAGGTAAAGCAAGGATCCAATTAAGCCTCTATAAAGCTTCATATCTATACTTTTTCCTTTTTCATCTTTGTCTAGCTTATTAGTGGGATTCATTGGGGTGCATGTTCCCTTATGATTTTCATTCCCAAACTTCTTTAATATTTCCTTTGTGTATTTAGTTTGATGAATGAAGATACCTTCCTTAGTTTGCTTGATTTGTAATCCGAGAAAGAAGTTTAGTTCTCCCATCATACTCATCTCGAATTCTCCTTGCATTAATTTAGCAAACTCTTTGCAAAGATCATCATTAGTGGCACCAAAAATTATGTCATCTACATATATTTGAACCACTAGCAGATTTTTGTCTTTTCTTTTGAGAAAAAGTGTTTTATCTACATTTCTCCTACTGAATTCATTATTCAGTAGAAATTTGCTTAGTCGATCATACCAAGCCCTAGGTGCTTGTTTCAATCCATATAATGCCTTATGTAATCTAAACACATGATTTGGCAATTCATGATTCTCAAAACCAGAAGGTTGCTCTACATATACTTCTTCCTCTATAAAACCGTTTAAGAAGGCACTTTTTACATCCATTTGATACAATTTGAAATCCATGAAACATGCAAAAGCTAGAAGTAATCTAATAGCTTCTAATCTAGCCACGGGAGCAAATGTTTTCTCAAAATCTATTCCTTCTTCTTGATTGTATTCCTTAGCTACAAGTCTAGCTTTATTTCTTATGACTACCCCATTTTCATCTAGTTTATTTCTAAAGATCCATTTTGTTCCTATTACAGAGTATGCTTTGGTCTCTCAGTTAATGTCCATACATTACTTCTTTTAAATTGATTTAATTCTTCTTGCATAGCATTTATCCAATTTGTGTCTTTTTCAGCTTCTTCATAAGTCTTAGGTTCTAATTGTGAAACAAAAGCAAGATAATCATTTAAATTTCTAAGAGAGGATCGAGTTTTTACCCCTTGAGATGGATCACCAATGATTAAGTCTTTAGGGTGTCCATGTGCATACCTCCATTCCTTTGGCAAGTGTTGAGATTGTGGTGGCACGAGATCATTTTTCATTTCTTGATTTGGCACGTCATCAAGATTCAATTTTTCAAAGTCAATAATTACTGCATCATCATCAAGAATATTTTCTCTCCTAGGAAACTCACTATCAGACTCATCAAAAATGACATTAACTGACTTTTCAACTACAAGAGTTCTTTTGTTGAATACTCTGTATGCCCTGCTGGATGTAGAGTATCCTAAGAAGATACCTTCATCTGACTTGGCATCAAATTTACTTAGATCCTCCATGCCATTGTTTAAAATGAAACATCTACATCCAAATACTTTAAGATATTTAGCAGTTGGTTTCTTATTCTTCCAAAGTTCATAAGGAGTTTTCTTGGTTATAGGTCGTATTAGAACACGATTTAGAATATGGCAAGCAGTACTTATAGCTTCAGCTCAAAAATACTTTGGAAGATTTGACTCGCACAACATTGTGCGTGCCATTTCTGCCAAGGTCCTATTTTTTCTTTCAACAACCCCATTTTGTTGAGGCGTTCTAGGTGCTGAAAATTGATGTGAGATACCATTTTCATTACAAAATTCTTCAAAGTGTTGATTTTCAAATTCAGTTCCATGATCACTTCGAATTGCTATTAAGGTAAACTTCTTTTCAGTTATTATATTTTTATAATATTTCACGAATGCTGAAAATGCTTCATTCTTTTGTGCAAGAAATGAAACCCATGTATATCTTGAGAAATCATCTACTATAACTAATCCATACTTCTTCCCTCCTAGACTTGCGGTTCTAGTGGGTCCAAATAGATCCATGTGTATGAGTTCAAATGGCCTAGTGGTTGATACTATATTCTTTGATTTGAAGGATGATTTTGTTTGCTTTCCTAATGAGCATGGACCACTGATTTTGTCCTTTTTAAAGATCAATTTTGGCACATCTTTTATCAAATCCTTCTTGACTAGTTTTGATATTAAGTCCATACTAGCATGTCCTAGTCTACGATGCCAAAGCCAACTTGTTTCACTTTTTCTTTCTTCATTAGTAATTAAACATAATCCATTTTTCTTGCCTAATTCATGAAGATCTACCATGTAAATATTTCTTTGCCTTTGTCCTACAAGTACAATGCTATTATCTTTAGGATTTGTGATTATGCACACTGAGGCTTCAAATGTGACTTTAAAACCTTTATCACAAAATTGACTTATGCTAAGTAGGTTATGTTTCAGACCATTAACTAATAAGACATTTTCTATAAAGGTAGATGGAGTAATAAAAATTTTATCCTTTCCAATGATAAATCCTTTTCCATTGTCTCTATAGGTTACTACTCCACCCTTCTTAGATTCCAAGGTGACGAATTGTTCTACGTCACCTGTCATGTGTCTTGAACAGCCGCTATCTAGATACCATCGTTTATCCACCTTATTAGCTGCAAGACACTCCTACAATCAAGATCAAGAATAAGCTTTAGGTACCCAAACTATGTTGGGTCCTTTAGGGTTAGTGATTGATGTTCCTTTTGGAACCCAAACTTTCTTGGATTTTAGATTATGATTATTACTCAATTTGTTGTAGCTAGACTTTCTATAGTTACACACATATGCTTTATGTCCTAATTCATTGCAGCTATGACAAGTTATATTTTCATTTTTGGCTTTCACAAATATGTTCTTTAAATATTTTTATTTTCTATTTGTTTTATATCCTAATCCAGCTTTATCATATATAGCTTTTTGACTATCAAGAATCATATTTAATTTAGTTGAGCTAAGTGTAAACTTGTCTACTAAGGATTTGTATTTTTCAGCATCTTTCTTTAACTTGACATTTTCAGCAATTTGAATTTTGGTTTGATTGGTAAATCTCCTACTTAATGTTTCATAGTCATTAGATAGTTTTTGCTTTTCTTTGATAAGAGATTGATTTTCATCTATTAGAACTTTATTTTTATTGATTAATTTCTTGTGTTCTTCCATGAGTTCTAAAAATGCATCATGTAACTCTTCTACTGTAAAATCACATTCAAGTTCAAAATCTACCTCATCGTCATTGGCCATATGACAGATTTGGGCCGTCTCTTGTTGATCTTCCTCTTCCGAACTTGACTCCTCACTTTCACTCCATTCAGCCATGAAGTTCTTCTTCTTAAGTTTTCTTGCCATCCACTTCAATTCCGGACAATCTATCTTGAAATGCCCGGGCTTGTTACACTCATAGCAAATTGGCGTTTCCTTTTTCTTTTCTTTGTCCTTACCCTTTTCTTTGCTTGAGCTACCTTTGAAGAAGAGCTTCCTTTTATGAAATTTCTTCTTTCCTCTCATAAATTTTCTGAATTTTTTTCCAAGCATAGCCATTCCTTCTTCATCATATTCCTCCTCATCATCAGATTCTTCTGATTTAGTTTCCTGTTTTGGAGTAGTAGACTTCAAGGCAATGGTCTTTCTTTTCTTGACCTCATCTTCTGAATTTTGCCTCATGGTCAACTCATGGGTCATGAGTGATCCTAGAAGTTCTTCCAATTGCAATATATTGAGATCCTTTGCTTCTTGAATTGCTGTTACTTTGGCCTCCCAAACTCTTGGTAGAGACCTAAGAATTTTTCATACTAAATCAGAGTTAGTATAAGACTTTCCTAAACTTTTTAGCTCATTTATGATTTCTGTGAATCGAGTAACATTTCAGTTATGGATTCAGTGGACTCCATTTTAAACAGCTCATACTTATGAACTAATATATTTATTTTTGACTCCTTGACCTGATTAGTTCCTTCACGTGTGACCTCTAGTTTATCCCAAATTTCTTTCGCGAAGATGCATGTAAATATTCTATTGAATTTACTTACATCTAGTGAACAGTAAAGTACATTTATTGCTTTTGCATTTAGTTGTGCTAGTCTTCTATTACTCTCATTTCAATCCATTTCTGGTTTGAGAATGATTGTTCCCTCTATACTAATTGTGGGTGTGTGTGGTCCTCTAGTTACGATATTCCATAATTCATAGTCTAGAGCTTGAATGAATATCCTTATCCTAGCTTTTCAGTATGTGTAATTTGAGCCATTAAATAGAGGAGGTCTATTCGTGGATTGCCCCTTACTTATAGAACATCCTACTTGGGTTGTCATGATCTTTGTCTCTTGATTGTGAAATCAACAAATACTATGTGATCTGATACCACTTGTTGCCCAAGGTGACAAGCCAAGAGGGGGGGGTGAATTGGTTTCTTTAAATTTTTACTATCTTAATTTAGTCAATCGATGAGTGAGTGAAGTTTAAAAACAATACACAATACAAACACACAAGAAGTATAGTGGTTCGGTGCTCTCCTAAGCACCTACGTCCACTCCCCAAGCGACCCCTTGGAAATTTACTATAATCCCGCGGATTACAGTTGGATTGTTTTTCGGGCTCACAATCCAAAAATCTTTACACTTTGGTTTTCCGGGATCACCAAGAACCTATGTTGGTTTTACGGGCTCACCAACGAACCTTCACAATTGGTTTTACGGGCTCACCAACAACCTACACCGTTGGTTTTAGGGGCTCACCAACAAACCTTTACAAGGTGATTAAAGAGAAGAAGAAAGTTGAAACTCCTAGATGAGCAAGTATAACAATTACAAGCTTCAAAGAAGAGTTTAGAATATAGTTATCGCTTGATGAGACTTCTCTCTTCTTTGTCAAGAATGCTTCACTCTTCAGGGGTGGATGAAGCTCTTAATGTCTCTTGGAATCTGCTCAACCACTTCCTTTTGACTCTTTGAATGAAGCACTTGGATGAAGAAAGTTAGGGCTCTTGTCTTTCTTGTGTAAGCTTTCATATTTTTCAAAAGTTTCTTTCCTCTAATGAATAGTGTCCCTTTAAATAGTTTTTCTCATCCATTGGACACCCCCCATTGGTTAGATTTCAAAAACTAGCCGTTACTTGCTGTTGGGAGAACAAAAAGTACTTCTGCAGAACTAACCGTTATGCTTCTGCCCGTGCTTGGGTCGACCCAAACTTTTCTGGGGTCAACTTAAACCACTGTTCATCAAACTTAGGGTCAACTCAACTTTCACTGGGGTCGACTCATGCTACATTGGGGTCGGCCCTCTCAGAAAACATAGAACCTTACATTTCAGCCGTCTATCACTTGGGTCGACTCAACTCTTTTTGGGTCGACTCAAGGTTCAGGTGGGTCGACTCAATTTCCATTGAGGTCGACCCTCTCAGGGATTCCAGAGAACCAATTTTCATGAGGCTTGAAGATGGGATCGACTCAACTTCCACTTGGGTCGACCCACGTACTGTTCATCCGTGCCATTTTTGCAAAAGTGTGCCGGATGGTTTCTTGATATGCCGGGGTCGACTCCACCAATCTTGGGGTCGACTCATTCCACATTTTGCTGCAACTTAAGGTTAGATTCATCCATATAGTCAATGAAATATACTTCAAGCAATTTTGAATATATGTCATGGTGGTGCTACATACTCTAAATAATGAAAATTACTACCGTCCACTTAAGAGTACGTTTTACTTAAAACTTTGCCGAATTGGAATTTAGAATTCACTATCCCTTTTCTATCGCAAATTTTATCTCATTGGTAATCATTGAAGTACATCTTGATCTCATTCTTCTAATGTACCGTGGGTGACGAACTTAATAATGATGTATCATATTACCTTATAATATCTAATTAGATATTCCCTTAATGGTTGTGTTAATCATCAAAATACCACTATCATTCTCACTTCTCTTCTTTTTCCTTTAGGCATTCCCACGCATTTATACCACAAAGTGGTTGGAAAACACTTGTAGCCATTAGATAGACAGAAAGAGCTGTTGTGAAACAAAAACAGTCGCTCTAATTTATAGAAATAATAGTCGACTCATTAATAAGCTATTTTGACTGCTCTCTGTCTTTTGTCTATGACTATTTATGGGTCGACTCGTTTGCTTCCGAGGTCGACTATTGTTCAACTGGAGTCGGCTCGTGAACTTCATGGGTCGACTCACAAACTTATTGAATTTTGCTTTTCCTTATCAACTATCTGTGACCATTCATGGGTTGACTTCTTTCCTTCTAGGGCCGACTCTTGTGTAGTAGGGGTCGACTCGTGATCTTCATGGGTCGGCTCGCCAATATGCTGAGTTTTTTTGGCTCTCTGTCTTTCTTCTAAGACTGTTCTAGGGTCGACTCCTTTACTTCCAAGTTCGACTTGTGAAGACATATCAACTACATCAATGTGCCAAGGTCGACTTGTTATATTCTAGAGGTCGACTCTTGAGATAACCTAAGTTGAGTTTACTGTCATTGCATGTGAACCTTCAAGGGTCACTTCAAGGTGTTCTTGAAGTCAAATATTTTTGTACAGAGCTTTGAATAGCGAAGTTTCATTTCTCCATATTTGAGAGTTACAGAAAGATACCTTCTTAGCTTCCTGCAAGCATTCTAGTATACTCCAAAGAATTGATTAATGAATATATTACTCAATTGTTTTGTATCATCAAAATCAAATCTTTTGGATCAACAAATATTAGACTATTTGAGCTTCACCCTACAATCTTAAATTTTGTAGCCAAATATTCAAAGATTATAAGGCTACCTTATTGGAGAGCACTAGTCTCGTTCTCCAAAAATTGAAGCTGAGCCTCGTTAGTCTTTGAGTGAAGAGCAACAAAAATATCCAAACCTTCTTTGCTTCTCTATATCTTTAATATTCTAATGGTTATCTTCATCTACATTCGTTATGAGAATATGAATAGCCTTCCCAGCTTTGGTCTTCAACACATTCCTCACTTCTACATTATCAAGAGTTTTCAATGGCATCATCATATATGTTCCATTCACGATCTCCCATAAATCTTTCACAATCATAGAAGACTTGAAGCAAGCCTTCTAATATGTATAATTGGTGTTGTTCATTTTTTGATCTCAATGTTAGAAATGATAGTAGCTTCAATCGTGATGATTTACCTCTTGGATTACTAAATAAAAGTCCACACACTTGCACTGCTGCACACCGAATTACTGGAAGCTCTAATATCACGCCAAACTATGAATACACGAACAACTAACTCTAAGCCTATGACTCTGATACTATGTAGAATAGCATGCTATGCAGAATAGATGGACCATGCCAGCCCAAAATCCAGAGCAAACACCAAAAAAAGTACTAGGGAAGAGAAGCTAGAAGAAAAAATTTAGGAGAGTGGAAAAAAAATTTTTGAGAGAGACAAAAATTTTAATAAAACAATGGTAGCCCCAAGCTTATATAAGGACTGAGGACATCATGTACTATGATGTTGCCTCCCAAACTCTCTCTCTCTCTCTTCCCATGCCACAAAAAGTGTTAGATGTATGCCCTAGAAGCCAATTTGGCTGACACATTGTTGATTCTAGGGACATAATTTTATACTTGACTGTTTATTATTGAATAAATAAAAGGCATCTTTTCATTCATATTATTTATGTGTCTATGAATCGTCCAAGGAATTAATAAGATGATGATACATATTCTCAAGAGTTGAGAATTTGAGCCATGTATCATTGGTGATTAATTTCTAAATGCTCCTGATCAATGGATCATCACGAGGACGGTGATCGATCCGATCAGTGCACAGATCACTTTCCTTCTGGATGGACGAGACTTGAGTCCACAGTGTAGGGACACTGAAGTGATAGTGCAGGTGCTTGTTAGAGAACAAGGGTACTGAGCGTGACTAAGACAAGAAGTCACTTGGATGTCTATCCACTCGTCAGTGACTTGCTTGATGTTGCAGTAGTGTGACTGGTCCTTTGACCTGCGGTGCTTCGGCTACTCACAGTGAGGTTATTGTAGTTTGACTGCACACATACATGGTCTCTAGCCATATGGGTCCATGCAGTGTAGATTGGCTGCAGTAAGTTCACTGTAGGAGTAGGGTATGCACCTATAAGGAATCTATCGACCTTGATAGAAGAGGAGTGATCCTATGTGATTTGTTAGACTGAGTTCTAAGACCTTGGCCAGGGCAGTAATATAAAGTGGAGAAAGAGTTTTCCACTATCGAACTCGAGTCGAATAAATCTTGACATATGACAGACGATGGGGTTTGACGAGTTGTCCATGACCTCCGTCCTGTAGGGATCCACGATAGTAGGACTGTATCACACGTTAACTGCACCTAGAGGTTCATCATTCCATTCTGCTGGGTAGCCACTACATGCTGCTAGGTGTCACTGGTGGATGGTGGGACTCATAGGGATTATCTTGATGATCGATAAACCCTAATGAGTTGAGTTGGAATCGTTCCAACCCATTGAAAGGAGTTTTCAATGATATAGTGATAGAGATCACAATATATCTCACTACCAGTCAGAATAGAACCTATGGGGTCACACACACTAGAAGTATTGACCGATCCGATGGTTGAAATCGTGATTAGGAATCACAAGAAATCAATTTGATTGATAAGAAGTTGAAGAGGAACAAAGGGAATTAATTAATTGGACTTAAACACAAATCCTACTTCGGATAGGATTCCTAGAGTCTTAATTGGATTAGGACTGGGAATCCTAGTTGGAGTAGGACTGGGATTCCTATTTGGAATAGGATTCCTACAATCCTAATGAGATTAGGAATTTTGAATTGGATTCCTACTTGGAGTAGGATTCCTAGAAATCCTAATTGGATTAGGACTTCGGATTCAAATGGAGTCCTAATTGGATTAGGACTAAAATTAAACAAATCCTAATTGGATTAGGATTTCTTAAGTCTAAATTAATTAATAATCTAATGAATCAACATGACTCCTAATTGGATTAGGATTGAAGAGTTCAATTGAGTCATGGTTCATTCAAGTCCTAATTGGATTAGGACTAGCGTAGATTGAACCCAATATGGTCAATCCTAATTAGATTAGGACTTAACCATAAGAGAGGCACCCAATCCTCTTTGGAAGAGGATTAGGGCAACACAAGAAGGAGGGATCACGCCCCTCCTCCTCTCCTTGTGTGCGGCATGAAGAGAGGGGCCGGCGCCCCCCTTCCCTTTTTGGAAAATCATCTAGGGCTCCTACTTTGGAGGAGCCCTTGATGGCTATAAGAGAGGCACTAGGGCCGGCGCCCTAAAGGACCTCTCTCTCCTCCTCCTCCAAGCCGTGGCCATCCTCATCCTCCCTTGTTTCAGCCGCAAGCAAGAGAGAAGCCAAAGAAAGGGTGGCGGCCTCCTTCCCTTCTCTTCCTCCATCCAACGCAGGGAGATAGAAAGAAGGCTGCAGGGGCTTGGATCTTCTTTCTCTTCTTCATCCTTCTTCTTCCTCCTTCTAAGCACAATCAAGAGTTGATTGAGAGGGAGGACATCAGCCATCAAAGCTATCTCTGCAAGGGAGCTAGCACCCCGGTGAGATAGAGAGCTTGGATCGGATCCTACTTCGTGTGGATACCCGTAGAGGCCGGACGTTTGAACGGCTTCAAGCGAACCCTCTTCCTAAAACCACGAATTCAGATTCGCGGTGATCATCTACCCGCGCAAGGTGAAGATTTGATCTTCCTATTAGTTTTTAAAAGTTTTAATTCTTACCTAATTACGAAAGGTCTCGAAACAACGTTCATGTGATGAACGTCGAACTCGCGCATGCCGATTCCGCTGCCATCTGAAAAATTTTTGAAATATCAGCGGCATGGGCGGGTTCCCAACAGTGGTATCAGAGCCTAGGCTTCGTAGATTAAGGTAAGAATTAAATATCTAAAGGCATATTAGATCTGAAAATTAAATGATCATGCATGCTGAAAAATTCTGCATGCAGATTTTTCAGGGGTGCTGATTTTTACATGCTGTTTTTATGTGATAAAAAGATGATTCTAATTGCATTGTTAATGGGATTACAAAGTTTAGAATCATGATTAGCATGATCAGCGACCTATGTCATGATATAATCAGTTAAGTTTCAGATCTGAAAATTATAATTGTTGCATACGGTGATGATCATAGGATTCAACCCCTTTTGGTATCAAATGTAATGACCTGCGATGTGATCTGCGATGTCATGTAATTTTTCAGATGCTTGCATGCATCTTATTTGATGTTTTGAGAGGCCTGCGTGCCTCCTAAAAGGAGATGTAAATTATTTTTATTTTTATTTTACATCTGGTTGTATTTCTGTGATGTGATGTACATCAACGATCAAGTTGAAGCAAAGGCATGAGATGAAAGGTGATCCAAGCGGTTGATGGCGATGGGATCAAGGGTTGATCAAGGATCGAATCAAGGAGGCTTGGAACCAATTCAAGAGTTGAAGACCACTTGATCAATTGATGTGCATGTGCTTGTAATACGACCTAATTAGAATCCATGATCATCACCTAGTTAAAGTTTAGCTTTAATTATTGCCGCGATTATAACTGCCTGCAATGCGCCGTTTGCATGTGATGTGAATGAGAGTCGGGTAGATAGGTCTACATGTGATGTAGCAAACCCAATTGAGACCTAAATCAAAACCTCCTCAATCAAGTCGAGAGTGAACCGACATGAGCAAGTCATATTAGATTAATTGATCTAATTGGTGTCTAGGAAAGCATGAAAGGTGGTTACTTAATTAGGACCTTACTCTCTGAGTAAGGGGAGCCTCCCACCTGCTTACCTGGCCAATTGTTCGATTACCTCTTATGAAGGGCTCAAGTTGCAAACACTAAGACCTGATTAACCAATATTAAGTCAATAGGTCTTCCACTGTAGTAGAGCTGCTAAGGCCTTTCTGATGTTGATTTGTCTCGGCTGGACACAGTGGTCAAGTTGCATCGGGGGGCTGGACCTCTCTATAGACATGAGATGTTGTAGGGTAAAGGTGGGGTTGGGCACCAATAACTGTTAGGTGAGGACCCAATGACGACTTTATTCCTACGGTTATACAGTGGGTCTGACTTAACTAAGAAATGAGACCAATAACTGTTAGGTGAGGTCTTCATGGCTTAGAGACCAAGTTGCACTGCAACATGCTTGAGAAGCATTGTACAAGAGTTGTACACTCATCCATCTATGTGTCACCAATAACTGTTAGGTGAGGTGGCATGTAAATTGGTGGGACCGCAGTACCCACTAGAAACCCTAGTCGTGTGGGATTTCCGTTTTCCTACCAGGGGAGTGTGAGGAATTCGAGAAAATAGTGGGAGTCACAATTTGTTCTAAAAGACCTTAGGACAGATTAGGATCAAGTACAAAAGTCTAACTAGAATCTTTACTCTCTGCAGATACAATGTCAGCTTCAAACCCTTTGACCCGTATTCTTGAGACCAACCGACTGACCGGAACCAATTACAAGGACTGGCTTAGAAATCTCAAAATAGTTTTGGACTGTGAGAAGATAGGCTACATACTCGATTCAGATATCCCCACATTACCAGCACGTCCCACTGATGTTCAGCGTGAGATGCATAAAAAGTGGTTGGACGATGACATTAGAGTAAAATGCTATATGATGGCATCTATGTCTAATGAACTCCAATGCCAGCATGAAAATATAAAGACTGCTAGGGTTATACTGGCACACCTGCAAGAGTTGTATGGTGAGCAAAGTCGCACAGCTCGTTTTGAAGTGTCCAAGAGGCTTTTCAAAGCGAAGATGCGCGAAGGGCAGTCTGTCCATGATCACGGTTTGACCATGATCAAGGACCTAGAGGAGCTTGAGAAGCTCGGTATGGACATGCACAAGGAATTGCAAGTGGATTTGATCCTACAGTCACTTCCTGATTCATTTGGTCAGTTTATAGTAAACTACCACATGAATAAGATTGAATGCACTAAGACTGAACTAATCAACATGTTGGTAACTGCTGAGGGAGCCTTGAAAGGTTCAAGGGGCAATGTCTTCGCTGCTGAGTTGACTTCTGGTTCCAAGAGAAAGTCTACTTGGAAGAAAAAGAAGCCTGCTAAGAAGCAGAAGAAAGACAAGAAGCCAAAGAAGGAAGTTCAAAAGAAAAGTGCTAACGACAAAGGAAAATGTTTCCACTGCAATGTCGAAGGCCACTGGAAGAGAAACTGTCCTTCATACCTCGAGAGCCTGAAGAACAAGAAAGGTGACACACCTTCAGAAGGTATAGACTTGCTCATAATTGAAACTAATCTAACGGTTTCTTCTACTTCTAGTTGGGTTATAGATTCTGGTTCTAGTGCTCATCTGTGCACTACCATGCAGGGTCTAAAGGAAAGTAGAAGGCTGGCGGAAGGTGCGGTAACCCTTAGGGTTGGCAACGGGGCAAAAGTTGCTGCTGTGGCTGTGGGCACCTACCATCTGCGACTACCGTCTGGATTTAGTTTAATACTTAGAGACTGCTATTATGTACCTGTTGCTAACAGAAATTTGATTTCTGTTTCATGTCTAGCACAGGAAGGTCATGTTTTTACATTTGACAAAGACTGCTGTTCTATTTATTTGAGAAATAAAATAGTCGCACGTGGTTTCATGATTGACAGTCTCTATCATTTACATATGGATGTATCTGTGAATGTTACCGAGCAAGATGTGAGTGCCAAAGGATCCAAAAGATCCAGAGATGAGATAAACCAAAGATATTTGTGGCACCTCAAACTTGGCCATATTGGAGAAGATAGGATGAACAAAATGGATAAAGATGGGCTCTTAGGCTCATTGACTTCCGAGTCATATCCAGTTTGCGAGTCCTGTCTTCAAGGAAAGATGGCTAGACTGCCCTTTGTAGGACATGGGGAGAGGACCACCGAAATACTTACCCTAGTACATACAGATGTATGTGGCCCATTCGATGTGCTAGCCAGGGGACGTTATTCATACTTCATTACCTTTACCGATGATTATTTACGGTATGGGTATGTGTATCTTATGAGACACAAGTCTGAATCCTTTGAAAAGTTCAAAGAGTTCAAGAATGAAGTAGAAAAACAAACTGGAAAATCTCTTAAGGCTCTTCGATCAGATCGAGGAGGAGAATACCTTAGTGGGGAATTCCGGGACTATCTCAAAGAAAACGGCATAGTCTCACAATGGACACCTCCGGGTACACCTCAACTCAACGGGGTGTCAGAGAGGAGGAATCGGACCCTATTGGATATGGTCAGGTCCATGATGAGCTTCACTGATTTACCTATGTTCCTTTGGGGAGATGCCTTACTCACAGCGATTTATTTATTGAATAGAGTTCCCTCTAAATCCGTTCCTACCACACCGTATGAGATATGGCATGGTAAGAAACCAAGTCTGGGTCATCTCAAGATTTGGGGGTGTCCGGCCCACGTCAAGCGACTACAGGCGGACAAGTTAGAGGCTAGGACCATAAGTGCTCGTTTTATAGGATATCCTAAAGAGTCATTAGGATACAATTTTTACGTCTCAGAGGATCACAATGTGTTTGTGAGCCGTCATGCCATCTTCTTGGAAAATCAGTTTATCCTTGATAGAGGCAGTGGGAGGAAAATTGAGCTTGAAGAGAAAGTCTCTGAAAAGCAACGAGTCATGGATCCTATTGAACCCATTCATACAGAGCCAGTACACAATGTCCCTCGACCACCTCGTAGATCTAGTAGGGTCTCCCATCCTCCCGATAGATACTTAGGTATACTAGAAGAGGATACCAAGGAAATGTTCCTAGTGGGAGATAGGGATCACATACAGGATCCCAAAACCTACAACGAGGCGATATCTGATATCGATTCCGAGAAATGGCTGAAAGCTATGAAGTCAGAGATAGACTCCATGCATTCCAACCAAGTCTGGACCTTAGTAGATCCACCAGAAGGTATTGTACCTATTGGATGCAAATGGATCTACAAAAGGAAGATAGGTTCGGATGGAGAGGTAGAGACCTATAAGGCAAGGCTTGTGGCAAAAGGGTATAGTCAGCGCGAAGGCATTGACTATCAGGAGACCTTTTCACCTGTAGCCATGCTAAAATCCATCCGAACATTGCTTGCCATTGCAGCATTTCATGATTATGAAATCTGGCAGATGGATGTGAAAACTGCTTTCCTGAATGGATATCTTGATGAAGATATCTATATGGAACAGCCTTTGGGTTTCACTTCCAGTGATGGAGATCACAAGGTCTGCAAGCTGCAAAGGTCCATCTATGGACTAAAGCAAGCCTCTCGGAGTTGGAACACTCGTTTCGATGATGCAATCAAAACGTTTGATTTCATCAAAAACGAAGAGGAACCATGTGTTTACAAAAAGGTTAGTGGGAGTGCTGTCGTTTTTCTCGTACTGTACGTAGATGACATTCTCCTGATTGGGAATGATATTCCCATGCTAACCTCGGTCAAGGTCTGGTTGTCAAAAGAATTCTCCATGAAAGACCTTGGGGAAGCATCCTATATTTTGGGAATAAAGGTCTATAGAGATAGATCTAAAAGGATGCTTGGCCTTTCACAGAAGATGTACATAAAGGAGGTGCTGAAAAGGTTCAGCATGGAAAACTCCAAGAGGGGTCTCTTACCCCTAAGACATGGAATTCATCTCTCCAAGAAGATGTGCCCCAACACATCTGAAGAGATTCAACACATGAGCAAGATTTCCTATGCATCGGCAATAGGAAGCCTCATGTATGCCATGCTGTGTGCACAACCTGATATAGCTCTTGCTGTGAGTGTCACAAGCAGATATCAGTCGGATCCAGGCAAGAAGCACTGGATAGCTGTGAAGAACAGTCTTAAGTACTTGAGAAGAACTAAGGACATGTTCTTGGTCTTTGGGAGAAGATCAGAGTTGAAGGTAGAAGGATGCACACATATTGATGATAGAAAGTCTACATCAGAATATGTGCAATTGTGGTTCAGTAAATTGGAAGAGTTCCAAACAACCGATCATTATAGATTCTACCTTAGAAGCTGAATGTTAAGCCGTATCTAAGGGTGCAGTGGAAACCTTCTGATTAAAAGTTAATTGCAGAGTTAGGTGTAATGTCATTAGATGCCATAACACTTTACTGCGATAACATTGGCACCATAGCACTAGCTATGGAGCCATGGTCTCATCAGAAGTCCAAGCACATAGAGCGGCGCTTCCATTTCATACGCGACTATGATGTAGAGGTGCAGAGAGTAGACTCCGCGGATAACGTGGCAGACCCGTTCACTAAGCAGCTGAGTCAGCAAAAGACTGAAGCCCACCTTGAGAAGATGGGCCTAAGATATATGACCAATTGGCTTTAGTGCAAGTGGGAGATTGTTAGATGTATGCCCTAGAAGCCAATTTGGCTGACACATTGTTGATTCTAGGGACATAATTTTATACTTGACTGTTTATTATTGAATAAATAAAAGGCATCTTTTCATTCATATTATTTATGTGTCTATGAATCGTCCAAGGAATTAATAAGATGATGATACATATTCTCAAGAGTTGAGAATTTGAGCCATGTATCATTGGTGATTAATTTCTAAATGCTCCTGATCAATGGATCATCACGAGGACGGTGATCGATCCGAT
The DNA here is from genome assembly GCF_051530095.1 of Phoenix dactylifera. Lineage (NCBI taxonomy): Eukaryota > Viridiplantae > Streptophyta > Magnoliopsida > Arecales > Arecaceae > Phoenix > Phoenix dactylifera. Next base: position 7,483,795 of record NC_143205.1, read on the forward strand.
CAGTGCACAGATCACTTTCCTTCTGGATGGACGAGACTTGAGTCCACAGTGTAGGGACACTGAAGTGATAGTGCAGGTGCTTGTTAGAGAACAAGGGTACTGAGCGTGACTAAGACAAGAAGTCACTTGGATGTCTATCCACTCGTCAGTGACTTGCTTGATGTTGCAGTAGTGTGACTGGTCCTTTGACCTGCGGTGCTTCGGCTACTCACAGTGAGGTTATTGTAGTTTGACTGCACACATACATGGTCTCTAGCCATATGGGTCCATGCAGTGTAGATTGGCTGCAGTAAGTTCACTGTAGGAGTAGGGTATGCACCTATAAGGAATCTATCGACCTTGATAGAAGAGGAGTGATCCTATGTGATTTGTTAGACTGAGTTCTAAGACCTTGGCCAGGGCAGTAATATAAAGTGGAGAAAGAGTTTTCCACTATCGAACTCGAGTCGAATAAATCTTGACATATGACAGACGATGGGGTTTGACGAGTTGTCCATGACCTCCGTCCTGTAGGGATCCACGATAGTAGGACTGTATCACACGTTAACTGCACCTAGAGGTTCATCATTCCATTCTGCTGGGTAGCCACTACATGCTGCTAGGTGTCACTGGTGGATGGTGGGACTCATAGGGATTATCTTGATGATCGATAAACCCTAATGAGTTGAGTTGGAATCGTTCCAACCCATTGAAAGGAGTTTTCAATGATATAGTGATAGAGATCACAATATATCTCACTACCAGTCAGAATAGAACCTATGGGGTCACACACACTAGAAGTATTGACCGATCCGATGGTTGAAATCGTGATTAGGAATCACAAGAAATCAATTTGATTGATAAGAAGTTGAAGAGGAACAAAGGGAATTAATTAATTGGACTTAAACACAAATCCTACTTCGGATAGGATTCCTAGAGTCTTAATTGGATTAGGACTGGGAATCCTAGTTGGAGTAGGACTGGGATTCCTATTTGGAATAGGATTCCTACAATCCTAATGAGATTAGGAATTTTGAATTGGATTCCTACTTGGAGTAGGATTCCTAGAAATCCTAATTGGATTAGGACTTCGGATTCAAATGGAGTCCTAATTGGATTAGGACTAAAATTAAACAAATCCTAATTGGATTAGGATTTCTTAAGTCTAAATTAATTAATAATCTAATGAATCAACATGACTCCTAATTGGATTAGGATTGAAGAGTTCAATTGAGTCATGGTTCATTCAAGTCCTAATTGGATTAGGACTAGCGTAGATTGAACCCAATATGGTCAATCCTAATTAGATTAGGACTTAACCATAAGAGAGGCACCCAATCCTCTTTGGAAGAGGATTAGGGCAACACAAGAAGGAGGGATCACGCCCCTCCTCCTCTCCTTGTGTGCGGCATGAAGAGAGGGGCCGGCGCCCCCCTTCCCTTTTTGGAAAATCATCTAGGGCTCCTACTTTGGAGGAGCCCTTGATGGCTATAAGAGAGGCACTAGGGCCGGCGCCCTAAAGGACCTCTCTCTCCTCCTCCTCCAAGCCGTGGCCATCCTCATCCTCCCTTGTTTCAGCCGCAAGCAAGAGAGAAGCCAAAGAAAGGGTGGCGGCCTCCTTCCCTTCTCTTCCTCCATCCAACGCAGGGAGATAGAAAGAAGGCTGCAGGGGCTTGGATCTTCTTTCTCTTCTTCATCCTTCTTCTTCCTCCTTCTAAGCACAATCAAGAGTTGATTGAGAGGGAGGACATCAGCCATCAAAGCTATCTCTGCAAGGGAGCTAGCACCCCGGTGAGATAGAGAGCTTGGATCGGATCCTACTTCGTGTGGATACCCGTAGAGGCCGGACGTTTGAACGGCTTCAAGCGAACCCTCTTCCTAAAACCACGAATTCAGATTCGCGGTGATCATCTACCCGCGCAAGGTGAAGATTTGATCTTCCTATTAGTTTTTAAAAGTTTTAATTCTTACCTAATTACGAAAGGTCTCGAAACAACGTTCATGTGATGAACGTCGAACTCGCGCATGCCGATTCCGCTGCCATCTGAAAAATTTTTGAAATATCAGCGGCATGGGCGGGTTCCCAACAAAAAGGTGCCTCAAACTCTCTTAAAAAGAATATCACGTGGGTGGTGCCTAAATTCATAAATTAACCCTCACTAAAAGATAAAACCTCACTACAAAACAAAATAAAACCTACTACAAGACAAAATTCTACTAGGACTAGCTTAGGTTTGTTGTGCCTAAAGCTCAACCTAAGCAAAATTGGACCGGCACATAAAAAACAAAAACAACTGTTCTCCGGAATTTATGATGACTCCAACACCATCCTCTTAGCCAATCGTCATTGATGCTGAGGTTGATGAATAGGGGACGTTAATCTCTATGAAGGCTTGACTCAGGATGAGGTCGACCATTTGTGCTCATAATTTGATGTAATTATTTAAAAAAAGAGACAGAGATCAAAATTCTAATTCTATTTTTTATTTTTAATAAAATATAAATATATTTGGTATAGTCGATTATTATTTAAAAACAAACATAAGCAATGGTAGTGAAGATGATGATATTTGGAGCGGAGGTAGTGGAGGCGACTGTAGTGTTGGTGGAGGCAACGACAATAACGGCGCTGGAGGCGACAATAGCGGTGGCAAGGGCATCCATAGTATAATGAAGACAATAATGATGGTGGCAACAATGTGGTGAAGGCTGCCTCAATAATAAGGGTGGCGGCAACTATGGTGGTAGTAGAAACACCGGCAAAGTAGTGGAGGTAGTGATGATTGCAGCAGTAGCGGCAATGACGGTAGCTATGGCAGGGACGACGGTAGCAGCGAAGGCAGCATGATGAAGGTGGTGTTGACGATGGTGGTAAAAAAAATGAGTTTTTTTTTATTTTTAAAAATATTGAAAGCAAGAAGTTCTTATTTTTATTTTTCAGAAATAATAAAGATGGCTTTTAAATAATATAAAATAAAAATAATAGCACTAAATTTTTTTTTCGGTTTCTATAATTTTATATTTTAAAAAATAGAAAATAAAAAATACATGCTATGACAATCATACCCTTTGTTTGGAGTTAACTTGTAGTTAATTTTTTCGTCAAATGCTGAAATAACATTTTTAATATTTTTCATGGTTAATATTTTTCATAGCAATTTTGAGTACGGTTTCTTCGTGAAATAAAAACTAACATCTTAATGTGCTAATTTTGAACTAGGATTGCCAGTGGGCTGGATCGAAATCTCAGGCTCAAAGACGGGTTATCTAGTCAGCCCTAAGTCAAACTAGCATGCGATCTCATAATCAGCTTGTTTTGACTGTAATTAATTTGGAACTAAATTTTTCCTTTTTTTCTCTCTTTATTTAGCTAGACAACAAATGCCAAAATGTGCCATGTTTAATACTTTTCGAGGTTAATATTGTCCTCGGATTTTTTTCTGCAGCATCATCATAATCTCCAAGGTTTTGATAATTTTAGTCCACACATCCGGACCGACCCCAGTAAAGCCTGTAAGGTCCTACCCTCGGTGAGGCATATATTCAAAGACCCTCAGCCTTGATACTCTGCCAAACCGCAGTGGATTTAAATGACAAATCTTAATTTCATGGCTTCCTTTTGACTGATGTTATCATGAGCTAACATATATCAACGATTCAATGGTGAGATATCACATTGCGTACGACTCCAAACACGAATGGGCACAGGGATGCTGATTTTTCCCCTTACCATCTATGAAGTTATTCACCTGAATCAGCGTGACCCAAAATAAAGCAAAATAAAGAAACAGTACTAAAAAATCTTAACTATTTTAGAAAAAAGCCATCAAGACACCCAAGACCAGAATTATTCCAGGTACAAAAATACGGCCAAAAAATAAATATATTTGATAAATATAATGAATGTAACGAGAGTTTGACACAAAAATCATCTGACATTTTCAGCATCAGCACCAATGCCAACACCAAGTAGCCAAGTTCATGATCGCTATACTTCTCACAAATCATGGGCGGATATTAAGGCACAAAACCGGATGAGAAAGTCACATAGCCGAAAGGAGGTCGACAATCTTCGAGCATCATATCAAATTTCAAACAAAAATCATCAGAAGTATCTGTACAGAAGACCAGGTTGCAGTTGCTACCATCGGATAAAAGCTAATATCTGAACCAACGCTTCATTCCCAGTGAGAGGCGAGAGTGACGGACGCCACCGTACTGTCTCATAACGGGAAAAGTTGTTCTGGCCACTTAGGATATGCACGTTTATACAAGCTCATGCATACAGTGTCATGCTGTTGAATCACACCATTAAAGACGCATTTCATAGCTCCTAGAAAAAAAAAAAAAAAAAAGAAACACTGCACATTATTCTTTTTTTTTGTTGGGGTAACAGTGCGCACTTAAAACTTGAGGTTTATCGTTGCAGCTAATTGAAAGCACCCTACCGTGAGTACCAACAGGTTCCTTTATCCGACCATGGCAACCACATTTGGTCCAGACATCTACAGGCTGTAGAAATTTGAAAAATATATTAAAATGGTCTCACTTTGAAACACCAGTCAAAACACCATGCTATTAAACTGAGAGCAATATTTCACTTGCCTTGAACCATCTGACATCATCAGGATTGTGAAACATAAAACGCACAGTGGCCTTCTTCTTTGACACTCTTTGGGGGTAACTGCAACAACAAAAAGAAGCAAAACACCTTAACTTGCAACAAAGCCATAACGAAAATGAGATCAATGGACAAAATGCAGAAGCATACAAAATGAAGATTTTAGGGGTTGCTAATTATACTTTACTATTTTGTGACCATTTGCTCATATTGCACACGCAAGAGAAAAAAATTGAAAATGCAAAGCAAGGACATCACTTTCAGTTTATACAAAAGTGAATTTTTGCTCTTCAAAGTACAATCTGAATCCTAAAAGACACGGAAATCATGCCTTCGAAAAATGAACAAACCCCTCCATATGAAGGAGGTTTGACGGTTCAAATCTTGGCTGCATAATTTCTCATGTATTTAGCCTGGATAATTCTAACAGGCGGTACTCCTGTCGTTATTCCCATAAAGGATCCAGCACCATTTCCAAGGTTTTATAATGTGGTGCATGCAGCTACATAAGCAAATGTGGCCCCCTGATTGCACAGAATCATCTATATATAGTTAGAGTTGTCATACTGCATATGGGCCAAAAAAGCAGTCCACTACGAACTGTCCAGCAGCATTGCAGGTTTAAGCTAATGGTTAGGTTGGACATGTCTTTCAGGTAGCTAGATACATGGATAAATAATGTTATCGTTATTAACATATTATAACTATTGATATTAGATATTAAGAACTAACAAGCACTGATTAATAGTTATCATTGTTAGTATTGCTACTATTTATGCAAAAGAAGAAAAAAAAAAGATTACTATTGTTGCCTTATTTGTATTATGTTTATCTTTTAACAGTAAAAAAATACTACCTGCATATGCACCTGCACTTTGACCTGATTACTGCATATGCCCTATTTGGTCACTAGACTGCATGCACATCACAGCCACTTTTTATAAGATTGACCATTCCGTTAGTTCAGTTTGGCTAAATACTTATGAATATATGGTAATAAGAAAACCTCACTCCATCAGTTTGACATTGTCTAGGTGCTCACGGAAACATGATTAAAAGCTGATTATTCACTGATAAAAAGAATTGGTGAACCATAACAGGGTACCATGAACAATAAACAGATTGGCAAGCTTTATGAGTTATGCGCTAGCAAGAAAGGAAGGGGGAAGGGGGAAAAACCTTTGAGCCCATTCATGTAAATATCAATTTATTTCTGGCTAAACTTGTTTCGAAGAATAATAATTTCAAAACCTAGTTGTTTTGATCCAGGATTAATTTGTCTAGGATATCTATAGGAGGATACCATTTTTCTTGGAATCAAATTGATGACTAATATATCAGAATGACTATATTTGTTTATCTTGACATCAATATAACATTCACATCATAAAAACATATATATAGTGATCTCAAGATCTAAGAGACCCTTATTCCTCAAATGTATCAGGACAGCAGTTTATCCTGCATGAATAAAAAGTACACATCATAGTTCATAAGTACATAAATACTAAAGGGAGAGTAAGAATTACCCGGTTAATATAATTTTTTTAAGAATTATCCTGTCTGGCTCCACACTTCTTAATGAACCAGTGGCGGCAATAGAAGGTGCCTCTCCATGCCTATTCTTCAGGACAATTAGAGGCAGCGGAGGAAAACATATAGGAGCATAAACCGAAGCTATGGAAAAGCGTCCTGGGTGTAGAAACCTTTCCATCTTATGCTTATCAGAGTTTATATTATCAGAAGAAAATAATGGCCTGTCGAAAAGAACATTTGGCAGATTTTTTTCAACTCAAGAACAGTTACCTTTAAATGCTAAAAGGATCTAACATCATAAATAATAAACCTGGATTATAAAAAAGCGATATCAGTAGAATACCTTGCAAAGAACTGGCGGAACCCAACATGGAAAATGAACATCTCTTTGGATTTTATAGGAGCATCATATGAGTCATGCTTCTTTATGCTGCATTATATACAAAAAAAATTGTTATAAAATAATGTGCAAACATGAAAATTTAGGCTGCAGTTTATCCATGCAAAAGTCTATGGAAGTACAGGGAGGAAAACAATTAGCCCGCAGATTGAGGAAAAAGATATTCTAGAAAATGATTCCACGAAATTGATGATGTCAAAAACCAGATATAAATACGAAAATTGAAGGCAGAGACTAATATAAGGAAGTTCAGGTTTCTAAATTGGAAGAATAGATCTCCCTATGGACAGGTTCCTGAAGTCAAATGCCCCAAAGCTTAGGTTAAATAAATATTAAATCATAAATATGTTCATGAAAAATGGCTTGTTATAAATGATAGGAATGTCTGTAAACTTCAAACAAGATACAACAAAAACATGTATCTGGAGGTTTTCATTGAATACAATCATGGCTTGAAACAAAAATTTTGCAAGACAACTACAAGACACTATTTTATGGACAAAAATGTTCAGCAACCAGCTGGCCAAGAAGCAACAATAAGTAACAACAAGAATGTCAGAGGTTGATTGTGAACCAACCTGGAAAAGTAACCTGAGTTGAACAGGCTCTGGGTCACAACATATTGTTTGATTTGGGTTCAGGTCATACTTCCCAGTGTGCAATATTGACAAGACATGATCCAAGCCATGACTACATTATCCGATTCAAGAAGCCAGCTAATGTATTGAAAGAAGAATACTAATTTGAAACAAACCCTACTCATAAAATTGGAAATTATAATATATTGATCTTTATTCTTGGAGTAACGCCAAATGCATATGTGCTTATAAGCAAGGAAAAGATAGAAACGTATTGGCAATTAAAAAGAATAGCTACCAAAAGCACGAGACACTCACCACTGCAGGGTATGGGGAATGTTAGATGAACAGAGTCTTACTGCCACATGCTGAGGGTTATTTCTATGTGTCGAACCCATGACACCTGGGCCACAATGGAGCAACTTTACCCATGCACCAAGACTCACCCTCAAACCTATTGGCAATAACATAGCCAAAAGTCTTTTTGCCACCTTCCCTTGACTCCCCATTCTCCTGAAGTATCAACCCTGGTCGTTTGAGTTCAACAAGGACCATCTCCAGCAAGAAAACAGCTCCCCTCCCTCTATCCTATTTCCCACAAGGCATAAGCCCAGTGCCTCATCTCCATCAACCCCTCTCCTGTCTATCTTTACCAAACGCCACTACCTTACAACTTTCAAGTCATGCATGTTGGAATGGGTCAAAGGGGTTAACTAGTTTGAGAGTTCACGGTTGGGCAAACTTTACATGTTGGCAAGTCAAGAATGAACAAGCATTTACCTTATCTAACTAGTAGCCTCCACCTACCAGATATCATTCCTAGGTGGACAGTGGTAAACAAATAATAGCAGATTGGAAGAAGCACCAACAGTGAATGGATGAAAACTGAGATAGTCTGGACACACAAAACATAGACATCTTAGTTAGGTTCACAGATTGAAAATTAGGGAAAGACAAAAGAACACTCAGATGAGGACAATGTAGTATGGAACTATGAATTAAACAGAGTTTTTCATTTTGGAAGAAATGACCCAGGATAGGATTTAGAGGAACATAGTGAAATTATGGTTCATGAACACACACAGAGAGACGGAGAGAGAGATGCATAGGTACATAATTACGTGAAGAGATTACAAAGTAAACCAAAAAAATGTTTTTACATATATTAGAAAACTTATTTTAGTGTAATGTGGCCTGTTAATAAATTACAGATTTTTCATACAAATCATACAATAGTCTAAGTTGACTATCCAGAAAATCCCAATAATTTAAGTAGTTAATGCAATAAAGATCTCTAAGAAATGAAGTATCACTGAAGTGTGAAATAAACGAGTCAAAGTGATGAAGTTAATAGGTGCAACTTACATGATTGAATGACAATCAAAAAGTGGTCGCCACCACAATCAACCCACTTAATCCACCTATACCAGATCTGTCCCAGGGTATACCCTAAACCAAACTTATCCCACAAGATATTGCAAAACTGATTCACCTATACCTGGTAGGCCACTCAGGCACCCTCAAGATGGCTAGCGCAGATTTAAGGACTACTAAGGCAGTTGGACCCTCAGCAATGTACTCAATGGTCTGCCTAAGCCTTTGGACCACTAAACCACCTTTAATATACTGTCCCAAAGCTGAGTTGTCAGGAATCAGGATAGACTCGTTTGTTGTGATAATGCTACAACATCGACAGGATTGGCTATGACTCACCTACCAACCAACATGAAACCAAACCTAGATAAGCGGGTTTAGGTTTGGCATAAAAGGGTTCAAGTTGGAAACAGGTCGACCCGACTTAACCCATTTAGGTTTAAAGTCCCGACCCAACTAACCTAATTCAACCAATTTAATAATTGGGTTGAGTTAACACAGTTATGACCCAACCCGTTTAAGCCTTATTTAACCCATTTGAGCAGTTTAAGACTCGTTCAACATGATCCAACTTGTTTATTAAACGAGTTATGCTGTGGGTCAAGTCACCTATTGAATGAAAAGTTGGGATTTGATTTTGGATTTTTGACCCATTTAATAAATAGGTAGGGTTTGGGTTGACAGGTATCCAACCTGACCCTTATCTCGACCAGGCCTCACCAATTGTCACCTCCCTAAGTATTCAGAAGTGACATTAGTAAATCATTATAAATGCCACTACCTCTGAGATTGAGCAACTAACCAAATATCCACTTGGCATGGCAAGGCACAAGGTTAGAAAACAAAATGGCAAGGCAGCCACTTGGCACTTTGATTAGATTTGGACTAAATAAAAATTATTGCATGATAAGTTGCCATATCTGTTACATTTAACTAAAACCTTAAAAGGGTTGACGCACTTTTTTTGCTACCTTCCGAGCATTACAAAGAACCAACATCTACACTCCAAAGAAAACTCTTAACCCCTTCCAATCAACATACATATTATAACTTAGATCCCATCTACAACTGAAGGGGACTGAAGTAATTGAAGAACTCTCCCCCTCAACCTTGCTCCAAGTGTGAAATCACTTTCTAGGTAGCATCTTTAGCATCAACTTAGAATGAGAACAAAATAATAGAGCAACAAGATAGGGAAAAATTAATATTTATTAAAGCATCAAGACAAACATATACAAGATGCCCATTGGCACCATACAATATACATATTAAACAGTCCTGTGTAATAACAAATTGTTCAGAGGATATGAATTTAAAAAGAACGCTGGACCAAGAATACCTGAAGTGAAGGACAGACATCTTCATCTCATGTTGCAGAAGCCCACTTGAAACCACAGGCAACTTTTTTGAAAGGAGGCATAACTTAGTGGCAACATCAATAGGCACATCTTTTACATGGAGTCTCACATATGTTCCTACTGGTGCACGGTCATTCATGCTCCCTGGATCAATATCAAGAACTTTTGCAAGGACATGTTTTTGTGTTCTTGTAAAATTATCAAAAGCAAAAATTCTAGCATATTCTGGTGGCAAAGATTCCTGCCATGGATAAGTTATAAAAAAATAAAAAACACCCAATGAAGTCATTGCATGTAAAAGGCACAAAAGTATTCTACTTGAGATATTAGTTAATTATGGTACCCACTTTAGGATCCCATGTAGAGGTCCTAAAAGACTTAAGTCCTCTGTATTTAGCAAATCGCCTTTTAGCTGGAACATCTATTGGTGTATCCACTTCGTCTGGAAAATCTGGAAATCACAGAAAGTAGTTATATAGCAGTTCAAGGCAAAACTTCAGAATTTTCAAAACGGAAGACTTCCAGAATTTGGCATCCATTAAAAAAAAAAAAAAGCATTACCAGCTTAATAAAAACATAAACCTATATAATAGTTATGAGATAAAACAATATTCTTACATCAACCATACAAAGTTTGTGCTAATTGCATAAAAGTTTTTGTAAAATCCATCCACAGAAAATAACTAAACATTCTAGAAATGAAATAGAAGTTATTCTCAGATTGATGATCATAAGATGGTCAACAATAGGGATTTATTAACCATGGAGAAGTCTACTACTTATGCCTAAGTATACATATGCTTAACTTTTCTTTTACCAGTAATATAAAGCTCAGCCTAGTCAACAATAGATATTACTATTACATAGAAATTGGAGACATAAAAAATGAGGACCCCAACCATGATTTTACATGCTGATTGATGAATTACGTAATAGCAAATTTCTCAAATTACGAAAAAAAAATAAAAGAAACCATTAAACATCAAGCAGATTATAGATTGATCGTTAATTAATTCTAACCTTAGCAGTCCAACTACTAAACACTTAAGCAAATAGCGCTGGAAGGACAATGTAAAACTAGAGTAGGCCCTGTAAAAAATTAAACTCGAATAGCAGCAAATTAAAGCCAAAATCAAGCCGAGTGGGGGTTTTCCTAAGCATCTGACGACAAGTTCTCAGGTCCAATGGGTTTTAAAAGGAAGAAAGAAGAGAAAGGAGTGACTGCACTACACTTAATTATTTATCCTAACCTCTTCTTCTTCCCTTCCCTCTCTCTTAAACTCTCTTGTTTCCCCTTCTCTTCACTTTAAGCTGCTTATATCTATACATGTTACCCTCTCCACTTCCCTTCTTTTTAATATAAGATACACTAACAGCTTTTTTCAGCAAGAAACTGAGAAACAAAACAGATTTGATCTTGTGACTTTGTCCCTTCAGGTACAACCTTCAAGCTGCCCTTACTTCACCCTGCGGCTACATAAGCAATTCTAATTTGTTTTCAGGCCCTATTTATTTTTTTTAAGATGAAGGTTTTCTCATTGTAATAGAAATCAAAACATAGGATTGTGATAGGGGGCAACCTGAAGAAGGAAAGAAAAGGATGAATACCAGTCTTAAGACAAGACAAAGAGGGGGAAATGCAATGAAGAGGGATGTCAGAGGATGAGAGAGCAAGCACAGACAGCTTGGGAAAAAGAAAGATGAAGGACCACCTCCAAAGTGTCACATAAACCACAAAATTAATGACGCCAAAGTATGATTCCAAGACGTCTCTAGATGCCTAAAGAGGACAGTGGGCTCCATACTATGATAATATTAATAAATGAAAACCAAAATGCATCATCATAACTCATTTTCTTGGAATAACTAATGTCACTATATTTTATGTCAGTCATGTCATCTTGAGCATAAATTCAGCAAGGATCATTATGTCTTCCATACTTGGACATCATCATTTTAGAAACTCCTAGCAATCACAACAACTTCGTAGGAAGTTTTCTAAACAATTATTAACACTTTCATCAGATGTGCCTTCCATTTCCATCTGAATTATTCGACCGCCAATTACATTTACATGGACACCTCCTATCTGCTATTTGTCCATCAGTTTAGATCACTAAATAACTTTAAGCCTCTGAAGCAATCGCAGCTATTAAGATGTGTCAATAAATTTTTCTATAAAATTATTGAAGGTCGATAGTCTTCTTGTCATACCAAAAGAAGGGGATTTATCTCATGGTATACAATACTAGACCAAACTGCTCGGTTCGGTCAGTATCGTACCATACTGACCATGAACCAGAACAATTTGTGATCCTGGCACAAAATGGGGCACGAATTTTCAGTTCCAATCCTTACCGAGCAAAACCGCTCAAAATCAAGCAGTTTCGGGCAGCTCAGCGCAGCAAGGGCATGGTTCAGACCTGATTGAGCCCTTCCCCTAAATAATTGACGGTTCAACTCCGTACAAATCAATACAATACGGTATGGTACCCGTACAGTACTATGTTGGTCAGCCACCAGCACATGGTCCTGTATCAGCACTACGAACCTTGATTTGCATCTCCTCAATGAAATTTTAGTAGTTAAATTTCTTGTTTCTATGAACATTACATTAGACAATACCTTGTTTCTATGATCCTTGTTTCTATGCAACTTTGTTTAAGAATGCAATTCTTTAATCAAAAACTACCACTACTTTTGCTTCATTTTGTGCTTCAAATTGCTATCATAAAAAACAAATCAGAATTAACGGCAAAATAACCTTCATCTTCAGCATTTGCATCTTTAATCTTCTTGATCTCTGCCTCTATCTGCTCCTTTGTCAGGTTCTCATCATCCTGCAATTGCATTTTTTATGTTATTTTGAGAATTGATTTTGTAAATGAATAAGGAGAACATCTAAAAGAAACATGCTATTGTGAACAGAACACCATATCTAAAAGAAACATGTTATTGTGAACTTATATATTATAAACTGAACATATATACCACAGAAGAGAATATGACCTGTATAATCTGCAGAAGCATTGTACTATTACATTGTTCAGGACAAAGTAAAGGGAAGCCACAATGCATGCACAACTGACAAGCCATGCTAAAGAAAATAGACATGAAAACTTAAAGGCAGATAACAATATTCTGAAGACCTGCGAGACCCCACAAGACTGGAAATGACATATGAAGACAGACTTGCTTATGCACATCCTACAATAACTGGTATCAAAATATCAGCCTAAAACCTGTAGTTATTCTGACTTAAGATACTTAAAAAATAAGACAAAAGAGACACAGAACATACAGCCAGCAAATCTCAGCATTTAAAAAATATTTACAAGAAACAGGAACAAATAGACAACAAAGAGCAACACTGGGTAATAATTAACATATTACACCAGCAAACAGTGATAATGTAAAAACTCACAGCCATCTCAGTATCAGCCTCTGTTGCTTCATCAAAATTTTCCATAAAATTTGAATTCTCATCTATATCTGAACGATCATATTTTTCCTCTACTAAGTTATCTTTCTGCCCATTCTGCCCATCCAGCACCATCCCATCACCTTCTTCTTCACTGCTTCCTGAATCCTCATTGTCTGTGTCTTCCACAATCCAAGCAGCCTGTAGATATAATGGAAGAAGAACTTACTTGTAGTTTATTACAGGCCCCGTTCTCTAAGGAATATTAGTGGAAAAAATTCAAAAATAATATGAGGGGAGAAAGACCTGGTAGTCTGAGGTACCCCGAGGGATTTTCTTTCTGATTAGTTTTCTCTCTTTATTGTTTGCATCAGCTTCGGCCATTTCTGCTTCTGTTGGCCACGTCTGAATCAAATATAAACTACATTGTTAATAGAAGTTATTAAATGAAGAAAAAAAACTACTCATCTGATAAGAAAGCATTACGAGTAACAAAATTTTGCTTGATACTTTTTAAGAGTGATTTGCCCTAGATCATCAGAGTGATGCATTACATAATATATCCACTTTTTGGCAAACCACAAAATGTGTCATGAACCACAAAATCCTTCAAAGTAACCCAGGAACAAATACAGATAAGATTACACAAACCAAGAGGGGTTTCTTGTGGGTTACAAGTAATGTGTAGGATGTTTCACCTACATGACTGTGTAGATTAAGAATGGGCCCACTGAAGCGCTTTAGATTAAATGCCAGAGTACATAATCCACATAGTTGAAAACCAATGCTCCAGTAAATTGTTAATTCTACAATGTTTGGAGAAGATCCAAACACTACCATCCTCTATGCATTTGTCTCAGTCATTGCACGAGTATAGGGCAACCTATAGAATTGACCAGAGTTCAATATATGGAGAATATTATAAGGCCAGAGAGTGTCCACCAGTAGTCCATTTAATGCAAGAACTGCTGTAGTTGTCGCAACTCACAAGTGGCTGCTTGGACACCCACAGGCCCAAACCACCTAGGGGAAGCCTGCCCTGGCAGCCCATTGGGTGAGTGAGAGCCAAGTTTCTAGATAATCACAAGGGCCAGTGGGCTCTGCTTGAGCGGCCTTTCTTCCCAAGGCACAAGCCCAGCCCAGAACACATCACTGGCCAGACTCAATGTAAGACTGAGACCTGAGTCAAATTCACATGCCTGTCTAGTCAAACTTTTCCAAGCCCACTTGGTCAAATAAAAATACAAATAAAAGAGGGCATCATAGGGCAAGTGATAGTCTAGGCTGGATGTCCAACCCCCTCATCAAGCTCGAACAGAAGGCAGCAATGTTTTGCCATCCCCCCACCCCCACCCTCAGTCGACGATGGTAATGAAGCTGGGACAGAAGACTTACCTGCAGCCAACAGGACATGAATGGAGCTAGGGCTGTGAGAAGCTTAGGAGTTATTACCAGAAAACAAGGTCAAGGTATGTTCCTTCCTCTCTTTATATAGATCTTCTCTCTCTTCCTCTCCATTTTCTTTTTTCTTTGTTGTTGACTTATTGTTAAACCCTAAGAAGTGTTAGTTCAAGCCTCTAAAAGAGGGCTATTTTCCTTTTTCCCCTTTTGTCAACCACGCTCTGTTAATGCTCACAGAGCCTCATTTTCTCACACTTTTCTTGAGCTTAATATAACTCAGGCTGTCTTATTCTTTAACTTCTTGCAGTTCAGAAAAAGCTTAAAAATTCTGCAGTCTTTAATATTTGAAGTCCTTTTTTCTTGTGCTTTGCTTTTTTGTTACAATGACCAAATTATAATTCTGTGACATTTTACACTTAAAATGTTTTTTTTTAGGGAAAAGAAGAATTAATTTGTTTCATTTTTCTATTTGTGCTCTAATTTGAAAAACCTAGAACTGTTTTCTAATATTTTTCTACTGTCTTTCCCTTTTTATCCTCTGTTTCCATTTTCTTCTCAGTACTCATAAGTAGTAATATCATACTTCTTCAATAATAATAATAACATACTAAATTACTAGCACAGTAACATTACATCGTTGCACTTATTAAGAATGATGTCTTCTGCTTGTATAATTGATATGACTCTTAATACTGCCAATATTTTTTTTTCTTTTATCCATTGCTAGTCTTTCTGGAACTAGACATCTTCTCCTCAAGAAGTGTGAAAAGGGTCACAGCCAAGTCGAGGGACCCAGCACAGAAGTTTGTAATCTTGCCACTCATGAGGGATAAGAATTGCATCAATGACTTATGTTGTAATTATTAGAATGAAGGATCAAGCAACATTCAGTTGGAGATTATGGTAATCCAAAGAATTGTACGAAGGTGAATCCAGAAATATCAAATGAAAATCATGGAGCACACTCGAGTCATCTGATATGCATAGCTTCTTGAAAGCAATGCAAGATTTAATTAATAATTGAAATACACTATGAATTTTGTACAAAACCTGTCACCTGGGCAGTTGAGCAAAATCCTATGCTTTTGTGCATAGGAGAATATTCTGTTGTATAATAAAATATTGATTCTGTAAATTGCATAATGTATGATTCTAGTACGATATAGCTAATGAAGTTCAATAAAACTCAAATTTAAGGCCAGAGGGATGTAAATGCAATGTTATTATCAATTATAAATATAACTACAGATAACTTTATACTTCAACTATTAAATGAGTATCCCAGTCTTGATTATACATCCTAGGATATTCTAGTTTATAAACATTGCATGTTTTTTGGGAAAACAACATGGAATTAGGTTTTCAGTCATTCTTTGGTAGTAATTATGTTCAAGACTCTCAGTCTGACTATGTTCTAGAACCTGTCAAGAGGTCTAATCATTCCAGACTTGTATCTCTCTGGACCTACTCCGCAGGGTCAAATGCATACCCCAGGCCTAGGACTATTGGCTAGGCTATAAGAGGGCTTGCAGTCATGTAGCTATTTGAAATTATGGGAACTGTCTGCCCACATCATCAGCATATTCTCAAATAGCAGTATGACAGCGTGCTAATAGGCACACTGAAAATTAAAAGATACCAAAATTTTCATTCATGTACTATGAATAAAAATATTTTGGCCAGAACTGCTTTAGTAGCATAAAAAATTTATAATTTACATAATTTCAGTCAAATTCAGGAAGCATATATGCCTATACAAACTAAGGGAACAAAAATTTAAGAATACTTTAACCAACCTGTTCCCCAGCCAAAGGATCTGGTACATTTTCAGCAAGCAAAGATTCCTGATTCAAGGGGTCTGGAAGCAACGTGTTGATAACCTGCAGATTTTTCCAAGAAACACATAAACTGAGTATTTTGTTATAAATAGAAAGATCCAATTGGCAAATATTTTGTTAATTCTTTTTGAAATTTATAAATCAGAAGAGGTGCCAGTGACCACAAATTTGAACAAGAAGCATACAAGATGAAATAAGATTTTTAAAAAGCAAATTATATTCAAGAGAAATAGGTTAATAAGGCTAATTATATTCAACAGAAATAAGTTAATAATGCTACTTGCCACAAAATCTGTTATCATTTTGCATAACTAATAATATTCTAAATTTTTAATTTCATGTAAAGAGTCATATTTACCTATTAACTGTTTCAGTGTTGACTAGGCATAAGTAGATAATTCAGATTGAACTTCGAAGCAAGGAGTTAATTGTGTTTTGTCACATAAGGATGGTAAATTTGATTGCATTGCTCTTTTGCAAAGATACTACCTATTTCTTCCTGTCTCTTGTATTGATAAGTTATGCTACCACTGTTAATATCATTTATATGTAACATTATATGATAGCTGCAAGAGAGTTAGGGTCATTGAGAAAAATATATAAAAGGAGCACACTTCTCCACAAGACTCTTCTTGCTTAATAATGGGATTAGTGGAGCAGATTATCTATACAAAAAATTATCAGCATGAATCTAGAAAGAAGAGATTTATGCTGGTGCAGTTGCAAGCAACAAGGTATCTCACAATCTACCATTGAAGAAAATTTTGCCTACTAAAAGCTGAAATCAAATTGAAAGTTGCATGAGCGAAATGCCAAATATGTTACAAGAATCTCAGTCTTCCATGATGGAATTCTGAGTGTCAATTTTTAAATTAACTTTTTACACACTTCCTAGGATTTCATAAGTGAAAGCTTTCTAAACATGCATGACTGCCCAACATGATAGCCAACTGTCTAAGGCTCGTAATTCACTTCCAGATTTAATTATCACTGTCCTAAACAAGGTTCACCGTACCGGTACCGAACTCCGTACCGGTGCCGCACTAACATAGACGTACCGAGTGTCGGTACGGTATGGTACGCGGTACTCTAGGCGTACCGACACTGGCATACCGATACCGGTATCCATCGGTACGGGTACGGTATGCCCGGTACCGACCGGTACAGCATACCATAGTCCTAAATGATAATATTTAAAAGATACAGCATTGTCTCTGATAGCAGCTTCATGCCTTCCTTGATTGATTCATTTTATCTGTCGAGCAACAGCAGCCAATACAGCATCACTTTCAGCTATAGATCTCATAAACACTTCAGTGGTTGGCATTTCCCCCCCTTCACATCTTAAGGCATATCATTCATGTTTCACTTATCTTGACTATAATATTATAATTTAACCAATTTTAGCCGGGCGTTCCTGCCTTTAAATTGTAATACGATCTTCTTAATCCTTCATGACAGCCTAATTAGTAGTTGCATCAAATCCATCTTGAACGCAAGATAATAAAGGATAGCATGGTGTGTGATCAAAGTACTATTTTAGCCCTCATGATTTCAAATGCAAAATAATAACTTTCCCATATAGCATTTTTGTAACTCATCTGACAGATTCCGCACTGAGCATTTTATTTTTCCAGTTAAATGTAACTGAAGAAAGTAATCGTGAAAATTTTGGAAATAGCATGTGCTTGATGGTGACAGCTTCCAGCATGTTGTTCTCAAAGCTCTTCCATTTTGAAAAAATAAATATTAGATCTACGTGTAGAAGGCAAACAAAGTATGTCACAAATGGTAGTTACTGCAACAAGTTAAGAGAACAACACTTGAGATATAGAAACATGCACTCCAATGAATTAAAGGGTTTATGAAGTTTAAGATTCAAACCTCCCATACATATTATGTGAAGAAGATACAGACCTACTCTTGGATCTTAGTGCTCAATGGAGCAAAAAGACACTTAGAAGGGAGACACTCAATTAATATGATGCCCATCAAGAAGTCAATAAATCCATCCCCAATGATACCCCACCAAACACCCCCCCCCCCCCCTCTCTCTTTGCATGCACATGTGCGCAGAGGGGAATAATGGAAAAGAAAACTCAAAACAGAATGGCACTTCTATTGAGAATCAATCAAGGACAGTTGTCCACAACCAAACTCTGCCACCACAAGAAAGCACCTTTGAAACTGATCCATTCTTTGAACTAGGATACAATTACACTAATGCACAAATTAATCCATTCTGAAAGCTAACCAAGTTGATTTTTTGAAACTTGAAGCTTATTGAAATAAAAGGGGACAAAGTTAACCTAAACAATTGACAACTAGCATTAAAGCATTTTGCAAAGAAAATGATCCAGGAGTTTATTCGTTACAATCAGTAAACAGAAGATTGGTCCTAATAAATGTGCAATGTCCTCGAGATAATGTAATCGTATCAGCATAGATCAGATATGTTTCAGTGTAGGGAAGAATGGCCCTAATAAATCTGTAACCTCGAACTGGTTGACAAAGTGAAACCATATGTTCAACAAGAACAGTAAAAACAGATTAGAAATCTTCAATTGTTACTTCCAATATTCAAAAACAAAAACAACTGCTAATCAAGCCCAGCTCGGTTGGTGAAGAGCCTACCAAATTTAGAATTCTAAACTAGAAAAATCAATCTGACAGGGTCCAGATAGAAATGATAATATGAAACATATGATTATAATTGTGACTGGCATGACTGAAAAGATATATATATATCATGTAAGAAGAATAAGGTCATCAAGGAACCAACAAAACCAGGATGAGAAGATAGGCTAACCAAGATATAAAGACAGAAAGTAATCATCTATGTTTATGAAATTTTAGCACCATAACAACAAAGCCTTGCAGAACATCAGCCTTGCATAAGACAACTTAAAATCTGGTACCTGTATACCATGTCCGTCTTCTGAATCCATTGAATTACAACCTTTCCGTTCATTAAGAGGATATGGATCTTTAAGAACATCTATCTTGCTTAACTGAAAGTCCCCTGCCCCTGCAACATGAATCTAATTTCGAGAAAGGATGTAAACACATAGGTGCTAAGACAGTAAAGAAAGAGATGTTGAACAATAACAAACTTACCACTTGATTCGCAGAAAGACTGTGAGCACGTACATAGCCAGAAAGAAGCAAAGTGCATTTTCCAGGGTTGCCATAATCAGGCTCCAATTGAACCTGATAAGCATGGGTCACATGACTAATAGACATATATAGCATATCAATGATGCAGAAAGTATATTCTTTGAATTCATTCTCTTAAAATTACGTGTCAACAAGCTAGCAACATCAAACATACTTGTGTTCTATTCAAAGTGTAAGTTACTGGAAGCAATATTTGCAGTACCGTCACAAAATGCCCCATACAGGACATTACCGTACCATACCGGCCAAGTGTCATATGTCAAAACAACCTCCATACCGGGCATACCAACAATGTACCAACATGGTACTAGTACAGGTCCAGAATTGAGATTGTGAACCTTGACCGAAAGTTATACTGTAGAATATAAGAAGCTGCATACTGATTATGAATATGTTTTGAGTCTTTTCATGAAATTTAGACATTTTGTACTATTGCCTTTTTCTACTACTAAAATAATTCATGCAGATGTAATAGCATCAAAATAGCTAGCTATTAACAGATTAGACATATGATATACTTCATGCAATTTGATGCTTTCACCCTCGACAAAATGGTCGCAGAGTCAAACATGCATTCTGCAGGATATTCCTACAGCACTACTTCCACCTTTCACATCTCATCTTATGATTCAGTCAAGTCCACAACCATAACTGTGAATATCTAGCTTCATTCCAAATAATTTACCCTTCCCTATGTCTTTCTGATAATGGGTTATATCCTCGAACAGTACGAGCTACTATTCAGTTTATGTAATATAAATTACACAAGTCAATCTAACAATAAAAAAAAATCCCTGCTGGTCATTTAGATGCACTAGCACCTACCTCTTGAGACATAAGGTAAGATCGCTGGTTTCTCCAATGAGGAGATGAAAGGTGTTGCTCCTTGAAAAGCCACATGAACTGCATAAGGAGAGAGTACAAAAAACTTACATGTTCGAGTCCAGACTGAGTGAAAAATAAAGAGAACAACAGATACATGTGTAAAGTTTTCCATATCCATCAAATCAAAGTAGCAGTTAATAAATCTGTAGACATTACCTTATGCAAATCCTCCTTGGTATCTGCAGGATAAAACCTACAATCCTCAGGCAACTCAGAAGAAAGACAAGAAACGGCCATCTTCTTCAATTCTTGTTTCCTTTTCATGTCCAAGGGAAGATCCTATGCACATCAAAAATGCATGAGGTTTACCATTTGAGTGTCGAATAAAAACAAGGAAAAATCTTCCTGCAGATGAACAGCCCATATAACTAAATACTGACCTGAATTAGGACAGCAGTACTAGGTAAACCAATGGCTCTGAGGACAGAAAGGCATTGAATTCCAAATGCATCAATTAAGCCACTGGATTCGCATCCATCGGTAAAGGAGTTTGCCGATACTACAAAAGCTATCAGATCAGCAACCTATGCAGAGAGAATTTCAAATAAATCACCTTATATCCAGACCTTCAAAATGAACCAAGAAAGCATCCCATATTTACAATCATAGAGATGTCAGATACCTTTGCCATTTCCATGCATGTTAATAGATCTCCATGTGGTGCTTCGAATACCTTCACAAATTTTAAAAATATAATAAATATATATATATATATATATCAGAAATATTTTATCACATCTTGGGTACTAATGGCATGGCAGTCCATAATAGTAACTAGTTATCAACACAACATGTAAAGAAACATGGAATTTTAATGAAGGGGGGAATAGGAATATACATCACTATAGAAGAATAGACTCCCGTACGTCTCATAGCGTCCATTGTTTCTCTTTTAGATTGTTCACTGAATTAAAATTCGTATATATAACAAGGATTTTAATGGTCAAACTACTAGGATAATTCTTGAAATGATTCTAGTTACCAAACAAAGAAAGGATTCAGCAAATTACAATAACTAGTAGAACATAACTAAAGCATCATGACAAGTTCCAGTTCACACCAGAGTTGGAAAGTTGGTAGAGCATCCACTTAAGTGAAAAAATTGGAGAAAGAAATGGTATCACAGACAAAAAGATAATGAAGAACTCCTTTTATACTAATTGACTTATTGGTGCCCTTGCAAAGAAAGTATATGCTGGAAAGTGTCATTCCTATTCTTTGTAAGAAATGCACTTTTACTTGAATTAGTGACCCCAACAATTGCATTCTTGTTTGATCAAATCAAATACACTTTTAGAACCATACAACTCTGAATTTTGCAAACAAAGACAGAAAATTAATAAATGTGTCGTTATGCACCCATCTCCATTTACATCCTATCAGTTGAAATTGTATGGGTGTCAAACAACAGGGACAGGCTCATGGACAAGAAAACAGCAGATTCATGGACAGCTAGTGTCCCAATTAATGAGCAACCAGAAAGACAAGGTTCTTCAATTGGTAAACTCAGCTTAGATACATAATTGAAATTCAAGGTTATCTTTAAATTGCTCGCAGATGATAGTACCAAATTAACTGCCACCAAAGCCATCCTAAAATATACTTAAGCAAGCCCCACATCTTCATTTAACTTTTCAAAATCTTAAACTACTACCTTGCCTAGTACTGAATCTGATCTTCAGTTTAGAAAGCAAGAGAAAAGGAAGTTTGTTAGAGGAAAATTTTCTTTTCCATTGTTTAGAAATGAAGATATATTCATGATAAAAATTTTGAAGACAAAGGACTATAAAGTTTCTCTAACCACCTTAAAGTTATTCAGTGCCAAAAGGTAGTGATTTTAGGTAAGAAAACCAAAAGTTCATTCTTCTCTGGAGATACCAGATAGCAACAAAAGTTTTAACCATCTCCAGCACAACCAAACAATAAAATTTTCTCCGCAACAGTTTATTTATTTTGTCAGTGCAATCAAACAACAAACAAATACCACTTTTATTTTCCTTTATTATCTCCTTTTCATTTTTTTTTTCTTTCGCTTACTAAGCAACCAAACAAAGCTTAAGATAAATGACAAGATACTCCAGCAGAACTCCAAGACTCCACAAGTTGTTAGTAATATAAACAGCGAAAATCATAGAATGTGCGAAATACATAATTTGCATATGTGGAACTCACCGTTGTTCTAAGTTTGTAAACAGGAGAAGCAACAGTGATTGAAATAGGTTTTGTATCCTCTCCCGAGGACAATGACCAAAGATCTCTGGCAAGTGAATTTAAGTTCGCCGATGAAGAAAGTCCAAAAAGAACCTGTGAGGAGCATTAAGTAAAATTACTTGCAATACAGAAAGGAAATGTCCAAAAATATAGAAAATCCAATCAGGGGTTCCCTGAATCATATAAAAATGCATAGAGGAGACACGAGATGGACTACAGTAACTACTAAACAAAGGTTTGTAAATCAGTTGTCAATAGTGCTAAAGGAACATTCTAAACAAGACCACAGTCCATATAACTTAAAGTTGCAGGAGAATAAATGATGAACATAACAACAAAAGACTACATAATTAGAAATGAGCACATATAACCAACACAGACTAACCCTAGATTAATTTTCTCGATTGGAAAGTTTGCCCATCAAGCACTTTTATATAAAAGCATATCAGGAAAATTTTCATGTGTATCTTTAAATATATCAACTAATTATGGTGTGCCATGCTACATTTTCACAACATAATGCTGATTCATTATATAATCGTAACTCACTACAAGCATGTCTGATTATAATGTAAGAAGCACAAATTAATAGATCTTTTTTAACAGACAACCCAGTTAGAAATATTTACATATAGGATATAGGCAATTCAGAGTTTTTTAAGAAAGGTTTGCCTTTATCAAAGAGAAGAGAACAGGAAAATTTGAGTTTTCAATTATCATTGTGCAGTTATACAATCTCTTCAAAAGGCCATCCAATAATGATATTTGCATCATGTGGTCTTTCATATGCATAATGGAAAAGAAACGGAAAATTTGCACATGCAGATATCCAGACACACATTAGGCATGCATATTTTCATATAAAGCATAAACATAATCAAATGAAAAACATGAGGCAAATGACATAAGTTTCACAGAAAAGTCTTAATTGTGTCCTTTTAATTCCAATGCCCTAGAAATATTAAAAGGAACTAATCACAGTCCTTTGGTGCTTTTTTGGGCTTACATGTAGTCATATTCCACAAGGCACAGACTTTAAAAGCCATGAGAAATTAGTTTTGACACATATGTGTTAAATTTAATAAAGTAATAACACCCTAGACAGAGCTCTCATTTTCACATAATTCAGAAAGTTACTGTTAATTGCAGAAAAATTAATAAAATAAAATATTACATTTGGGCCTAGACAAGTGCTAACTGTGAACCAATCAGTATATCCCTAATCTGTAATGCAACCAATATAAAGTAAAATTGACTTTCGTTCTAATATTTATCAGATCATGATGCAATCATAGTGACCACAATGATACCATATTCCCAGGCGATCCTGATATCATTGCTAAAAGCATTATCCCATATCAATTGCACTCACCAGAAGATCAAAAACGTGAAAATTCAAGAAATCGACAAAAAGAATTCATCTAAATGATGTGAAAATATTTTGGCAATTCGCTTGCAAGCATCCGGTTGTTTGGTCTATAAGATTCCTATTGATGCACTACTTTAAAGTTTGGTTCCTGTCACACTAATAGAGGTTTAACTAGGACTTTCAGAAGGTTCAGGATGTATCCATAGACCAATCAGTTGAGGCATCTAGGGTTAGATTTTATCCGTCTAGACCTCTTCAACTTAGGTGTTATACTGTATATTTGGGGGCATAAGAAACCATCTTCTCCTAGGGGATAAGCCACTATGCCCTCACTACGTATTCTCTAAAGGGTTGTATAGCAAAATATTGGCATCTTCTTTCCTATGACAAAATTTCTTCTCAACTGTTCAATGCCCTATTCTCATGGAGGACTTGTGGCAATATATTTTCCTCGGGTTGTACCTTATGCATAGTAAGTTTGACTTCAGGGAATAATTATTGACTTTGACTAAAATGACCTATATTTCAGGTGTTACTATTTTAGGATAATCATAGGATGCAGAGAGGACCAGCTAGAACTCTAGCAAAAAGAGGGGCAAAACTCAAGGCTATATAAAGTGGTTGCGGCATGCAAATGATCAAGGTACTGCATGACACAGCGGTATGCAAGTGCATATGTAGGATCTTATTTGGGTGGCATTTTAAAATATTAATAATTTAATAAAGCTCATAAGCTAGACTAAAAATAGATAGAAATCCGAAAAATATGTATAGATTCGAAAAAGGAAAATTTAACCACACACTTATCTAAGAGCCTACGTTAGTATAGTATGACATGTTAACCTTAAACAAAGCTACATTCCCTATGAAGTATGAACAATGTGCAAGTTCTAGGTAAGCTAATGCAATGAACAAATCTACGAATTATCAAATGAACTTTCAAGAAGCAAGCAACAAGGATGCATGACTTATAATTAAGTTTGAAGTTCTTATCTAATAAACAATTTATTTATAGTATTTACACCATTAATCTTAAAAACATGCTAAAAAAAATCAATCTTTTTCTTCAAGAAGTGGTTCATCATATAAATTGTTGTCATCACAATCTATATGCACTTAAGCTGCATGCGCAAGTCGCCTAGGCCTGCATAGGCTCCTGGTGGTTCATTATATGGCCTAGCCAATACATTGCTGTACCCAGGCCACATCTGCATATGCAGGTGCTTATGCAGCCTACCTAAACTACATTTTAACACACTGGAAATATAGTTGATAGTTAATTGATAGTTCATTGAATTTGATTCACAAAATGAGTTTTACTAAAGGACCCTATGTTAATTTTGTGGACGGAGGAAATGATGTTGATATTTGTCCATAAAAGTTAAAAGTGGCCATTAAAACTAGAATATGTGCACTACAAGCAAGCAAGGTTTGATCCTGAAACTTGAGGTCTATTCTACTACTGCAAACCACTTTATCACTCAATGTTCTGAATTCTGAGAAGAATTTAAAAGGACTACTACTCATGAGAGAATCTAAACTCACACTATCTATCACTATGAATAGTTCAACAATACAAGTTATCTCGATTTTCCAAGAAGATGGATCCATACCATGACAGAAGTGAATCCACACATGGTACGACTGCATGCCTAGCCCTCCCACAAGATAGGTGGAACCGGTACCCATGCACAGAAGTGCATGCCAAGCACCAGCATAGCATAAAACCTACCATGAGAGTATCAGGCTAACACAACACCTGCACATGGCACTTAAAACCTTGGTATACATGGAATTTTTATAAACCGACCATTTGTCATATTTTTTGAAGGCAAATGTGCCAACATTTCATTAAGGTGGATTTAGCCAATAAAACCGTCACATATGAATTATAAGCTAGCAAGTTGCTAGGTCACTTTATTTATTGCACCGCACTTTCTAAGTCTCTGTACAAGAATAACAGTTAACAAAAGCCACTACATATGAGAGAATCTAAAGGGAAAAGCATCATAATGACCTATATTATAGCTGCGTTATCACTCAACCTCACAGCAAGATTGTAATTTAAGAAGCGATTCAGCCTTAAAAGTTACATGTAAAAATGTCTAAATGTATCCATTTTTTAAGTATAAAAAATGAGAGTGCATAAAACTTCGAGTTCTAGAAAGATGCTGCTTTTCTTTGCCCATTATATTCGTTTCTAAACTGTAATCAGCAACCCACAAAAGTCATACTCCTTATAATTAGCAATATTTTACAGAGCGCTTCAGATACATATGGCCACCATCTAAAACCTTGCTATCTCAAAGTATAATGATGATAGCAACCTATTAGCTCAAGAAGTACTGATCCTAACATATTCTTCTCCTAATGATTCCTCAACAATGCTTATATAAATCAAGGGCCTTCAATTTGATTGCTTGATGTCAAATCTTTCAGAATGACTCCAAAGTTGAGCTTTCAATTTAGCTTCTTTCCTGAATAACTATAGTTTTCATTTATTCCATTACATGCTTATCTATTATATCATCCTATCATGCTATTTGAAATTCTATCTATTGCATCTTGTTTCTTTTCTAAATAAGGATATTTTGTTAAAATCATCCTCTATAAGGCTTGCCAATTACTTTGCTAGATTTCTCAATAACAAAATCATAGCCTATATTCCACAAATACCCCTTTATTTGCCTATAGAATGATTTTACAAAAAATCCAACAAAAATATTGATAATAATTGGTTCTAGGTCCAAAGCAACTACAACACTAAAGGAGAATCTACTCAATCAAGTTGTCCCATCTTACACTTAATCTTACAACTAGCTTCATAACCAAAAGGTCCAACAAAATTGCATATCTCGACTTTCCCTCCACATAGGGTGATTGGGAAGGGTAATAGACCATCCACAGGAAAACAGCTTGCGAGCCTCTTTCAACATCAACAGTATTCCTTTTTAAGGCTCCCTATAACATTGAAAATATTCTTCAAAGTTATGAGTAGAATAATATATTGGATGTTACTTAAGCAACTTACTTCCTAGCATAGAGATAGATTCAATCCAAGGAAGCCACATTGTCCAACAAGGGCTAATGTATATAGATTAATACTCGAGCATTACCTAAGCCAATAACTTGGTTAAATTATGTTGATATGAGGCATAAATAATAAGTATAGACAATAAGATATAATTAAGTTGTAAGATATAATATCTCCTGCCTCCACCCACGCCATTCGAGTCCTCATGTCCCCTCCTTATGGAGGAGGGAGTGATAGTCTGTCATATGCCAATCATTCTACATCAGTAGCCATAGCTGTTAACTATCAAGAGAAGCCATTTGCAAAAGCACCAATGCAAAAACTTTTTCTCTTTCCTTCTTATTTCCTCTATCCACCATGAGCCTTAATTGCTTACAAACCATAATGGAATTATCATTGTTTTTTGTAGAAGAATGGCAAGCAAGATGTGCCCTATTAAATACACTTGGGTCACAGGCAGCCCACCAAACAACTACACCGATCCCTTAGGGATCTTCATTGCTTCACTTGGCTCCCTAGTAAAATACCCTCTG
Source organism: Phoenix dactylifera (assembly GCF_051530095.1). NCBI lineage: Eukaryota > Viridiplantae > Streptophyta > Magnoliopsida > Arecales > Arecaceae > Phoenix > Phoenix dactylifera. Next base: position 7,511,510 of record NC_143205.1, read on the forward strand.
GGAATGTAGCCTCACCTTTTAGTGCTTCTTACCATGTGCCTAGATTAAGGAATAGCTTCATTTGAACCCTAAAGTAGGTGGCCCTATGTTTGGTCTACCTTGCTATAAAACTTCCTTACCTACACTTGAAAGTTTGCAATCTCTCTTTAAATTATGTATTCTCCTAATTATGAGACCAAACATTTGGTCCACTCCAATTTTGAAGGAGGCAAGGAGAAAACATTCATGTTGGTTATTGCCAATAATTGATATCTTGTATGGGATAAACCTGAAGCAGCAACCTCATTTCCTTGACTCAAATACCTTCTCAAGAAGAAACTAGCGAGCAAAAAGTGTCTCTATTAGCTACCTCAAATCTCAATATAAAATAACATAAGAGGTCAGCTAGCCTCGGTTCTTTAAAGCCTTAATACTCCTCCATAGAAGCAAAATCTAAAGCTATATGTAGAGAAGTAATCTCCTACGGCATTTTGAATCCACCACCAGAACTTGTTATCCAAGCTTTCCATTTTAAGTCCTTCAACATCCATATTATTCTTCAGGCATTATGATGGCACAAAAGAGAGTATTTCCATCTTTAACTAGAATTCTTTCAAAGAAAGGGATTTCAGAAATAATTACAGCTAATCGCAGTTATGTCAATGAAGGTTATATGAGTTGAGCAGTTCCTTCGTGGACATCAAAAACTATTCAGTGAAAATCTCAACAATGCAGAATGCAGCAGCAAATGGCTTGACAACTAGAATGATTAATCCACAGACAGAAGAAAACAATTAACCTTTTTCGCATTTAAAAAAAAAGAAAAAAATTGAAGAAACAAAACAAAAAATGTCCTATATTCCTGCTTCCTTTCATTATTATTTTCTCTTATATTTTCTTTTTTCATTTCCTTTTATTTAAGAATTATAAAGGACACTAGTCAATATTGCTGTTTCGGAGTAGTTTTTGCAGTGCAGCAAAAGATCTGATTTTGCTAGTGTAAAGCTCTAGGGCAACCAGAGATAGCAGCAAAAGGGAAATAAAACATAGAAAATAATGATAGCTACAAAGTGTGTGGGATTCAAAGAGGGATGGAAAGGGAAGATTGTAGCATTGTCAATAATGGTGGTGGCAGAGTTGAGGTGGAAAGAAACATCTACATTATTGACCTTATACATTAGAATTTAAAAATGAAAATTTTGACAATAACAGATCAGCACGAACTAAGGAAATTAAATGATATTTCAATTCAGTCTGCAAGGTTTCTCAAGTTTCTCCCACTTATAATTCCTTTCTAAATAAATGTTCAAACAATGAAACCTACTGATGTCGATATATGAACATGCAGGAAAAATACACATGATGCTTAGCTAGGGTTGCTTTCGACAAGGTTGCTCAAGTTTCTCTTGCTTACAGTGTCCTTCTAATAAACAAATGTTTAAGAATGACACCCATTGATGTCAATACATAAAGATACAAATAATCCTACCCAGTGATGCTTTCTGTGTCATGATATGAAGCAACTGTTTTTGATGTCTCAGCATGATAATATCTATTAAAAAATTACATCTGCAATGATATCAATAAAAATAAACAAAGAATACTCAAAACTATTATTACTCACAATAACACGAGGAGGACTTGCTGGTCCACTTGAGGTTCTTTTCTCCTTTAGTAGAGAAGCTCGTTTTTTATCACGGATCTACAAAAAAATTTGTCTGATGAGAAAGAAAGAAATTTTGTGAACCTGTAAAAATGTTGACAGTTCCAATATAGTAGATGCTTCAATAATCACCTTGAAACTTAAAAGCAAAACCCCCATATGTAAAAAAATTAAAGTTCAAACTAAATTCTTGGTTTTCTTCCAGCAACTGATATGTCAGACTTGACAAACATGAGATAACTCTAGGTACAAGAACAGTCGCAATAAATCACAATTAAACTGCAAGGCACATTTGTCAACAATTACATGATATTATATACTGCCAAAGCATACAATGTAACTATGTAAGCCATTCACAAACTGATAATTAAGACATGGCCAACCTCCTAAAGTCTATCAGTACTCCACTAGATGTATATTTCTAGCGAACCCGGACATGGAAAAAGTGGAATTGCAGCCCATATCTGCTAAACGAACTTCCTCCAGCTAATCATTTTTAATAATTGGAGAAATCTATTTCAAAGCATTTCAGTTTTGTTGCATAAGGGCAACATTTAAACATTCTTAAATACCCTAAAAATAAGCATAGACATGGGTCAACATACATGCACAAACAAAGAGGTACACACCCAAATAAAAACATACAAACATAAATACAATCAACCATACAAACAACATATATACAGGGGGGTGAGGGATTGCTTCAAATTATCCACCATATGCATTAAATGGCAACTCAGCCTTGGATCAGTCCTGGTATCTATCAAGTGACAGTAGGCTCGCAAAATGAATGGCAAGCAATAAAAGGACATAGCTTATGAACAACCTCCCCAAGAACGTTCAAATCAGATCTAAGATGTACTATAATACCAAAACCCCAACATTATGAATAATTATGTCAGAATGTGACTATTATGGCATACAGGTGTCACATTAGATCGTGAACAACAAAATTGCACTGGACAAAAGAAACTCTGCTGATGAAATAAAAAAATCCAAAATAATTGAACAATGAAAATAAGGTTTCAAAAAGATCCTAAAGGTAAGCATGCACAAAATGCAAAACTATCCAAGAGATTAAATAACTTCTTCAAAGTTTCAGACAGTCTTCACAACCAAACTAATCTGGTTTTGGGTATTGCATTCCCCATGCTCTGCTCTTGACAGTATTTCAGCAGAAGATATGGTGGGCCATCAAGAACTTCTAATTCATATAATTGTGAACAAATTTCACTTGAAAGAAATCCTCACCAAAATAATGATTTCACTTGAAAGAAATCCTCACCAAAATAATGCCTTGGGAAGATTGAAAATAAGGTAATCAATTTCAGGTCAAAGCTGCAGAAGTATTTTATGATCCACCACCATTGGCAAGGCAGCTTGGAAAGAGAGACCTCAATAAATTTCAGGTTTCAGCAAAAGTTTCATGGACATAGCATGGTTGAATCAATGATCCTATGGTAGGCATTGTATTAAAAAAAAAAATACTCAGAGAATATTATCATGCAATCTCTTACGACTTTTAAGATTTAGTAGTTGGATCAAAGATCAAGTGCTCCAACTAGCATCAGCAAATATTGAAGAAAACAACTGGAACTGAAGACAACAGCTACCATGATACTTTTTGTCTTTTCTTTGAGAAAAAAGCTATAGGAATACTTAAAAGAGACCATTCAAGTAGGAAACCAAAAATTTATAGCTAAGTCCAATTGGTGTAACAGCCTATAACATTTGTATAGAGGCAGCAAAACACCTAGGGAATAAACAATGAAACCAACCAACGATTTGAAAATTGAGGTACAAACCTGTGCCAGCCACCAGGTGGTACAGTATGTACCATGTTATGGGAACACAAGGCCTTGGTATAATGAGTCTAAAAGAAAAAGGCATTGAGTATTCAGGGTAAGCATGCCTCAATATGGCACAATATCAGGTGATTCAGAATGCTTCACCAACACCAGGTGTACAAAGCCTTGTTGTACCTGACTCCAGCTGGTACATGATCAATATGCACGATTTTTCAATCCTTGCACCAATCTATGTGAATTACAATGGAAACGTATTTGTCTCTAACATCATATATACTCATTAAGTAATTACATCACTAAGAAGGAGACCACAAGATGTGTCTCCGCAAAACCAACTAATAAAATGTATCCAACTAGCTAGTATTTGCTACCATTAACAAAATCACTATCAGAATTTTGGAACCCTTCAGAAAATGCATTAACCTAGATCCTATCTAGATGTAAGTGTACCCTAAAACTGTACCTCATATGGTAATAAAATCAGAAAACCATCATCATGATTCATGTTATTAGATATAAGACATGAATTAGTTTAATAAGATACAGATATTTGACAACTTTAGTATCCGATATGATATCCAACCCGTTACACACTACACCAATTTCAGAAAGTTGGAATACTTGAGCCTCATTTGCCAATGCACATGTAAACAAAGAAAAGAATGATTCCTGAATTATCAATATTAAAATACTAAAATATACAAAAGAATATAATAAGATATTCAATTTAAAATCTCAGCATTAAAATCAAAATATCAACTAAAAATATTTATGATTATTTCCAAAAAAAATACAAGAAACTCTCTCCATCTTGAGAATAGTTCCAAGTGATAGAGGCAAGATGAAGACTAGCCTTTTATGAAACAAACTCTATGGACATGATTTCAAAGTAATGCAATCTCTTGTGACAAGTGTAAAATCTCGACCATATATGAGTGGACAGAAAAAAATGCATCGACTCAATGTGAAGTAAAGAGAACTGTGAAAAGAAGAGAAACATAGAAGAACAGAGTTTGAGAGAGATGGCAGATTGTGATATCCTGATCATAAAATCTTGAATTTGTTGTAGTCTATTATGATTATAGCTGTGTACACAGACTATTTTGATAACAGTGGGCAAAATTGGGAGTCAATGATGTGTATCAGAAGATAATCTTGAATCTAGTCTATTCATAATATGCAGTCTAAAGAAGATCTTGAATCTGGTGGTTTATTTTTATTCCACCAGGGAGTAAGACCGTTCCCTGTCTAAAGTTGCTGTAACTCAAATCTAGTTCAATATCCCATTCGCTTAAGGTAGGTTTAGATTTTCTTTTTCTTGGGAAAGTTACTATTCTAGAATAAGTGGAATTAGATTGCAGAATCTTTCACATGAATTCAAATCAAGCATAAAATCACAATTAAGGATGGCCGACAATGAACCAAGAGAAATCATAAATGTTTTTGTTAGGCAAAAAGCTTGTGATTCACATCAAAATAATCTTATGAACATAAATAGTGAAATAAATAGGGATAAAATTTTGGAATCGTAAAATTGGGAAATATTGGCACTTTCATATTGTGTTAGGATGTTACAATTAGGATGTAATACACCAGACAAAATTTATGCCCCTTGTGATTAATTAAAAAAAAGTGATCCCATACAATCATTGTCAAAGTGCATACCATATGATCGCAGCATGACTTTAAAAATACAATGTCCCCAAGTTCTTTATATAATGAATCAAAGTACCATCCCATGCCAATACCTACCAATAGAATGCAAAAGATGCGTAGTGGTGCATACCCCTAATATTGTGAGCACTGGCACGAATGGGCATAGGCTCAGATTTATTGTTATGAATCCTTGTGCTCAATAGGCACGGCATGGCATGACACTGCACCATACTGTAACAGCCCATGACTAGATAGATGCAACACGCGGTACTTTATTCCTAATTTTATTAAGCCATAAATAGCCAATGTTTATTAGTTTTTCTCTCTCTATTTTCCTCTACATTAAAGATAATATTGAAAGAAGCAAGTTAATCAAAATTATATTTAACATCCAAACAGAATAGTCATTAACTTTAGTTAATGCAATCACAACATTCAGATTAACTGATCACAATATGCTTCTTTCAGATGGCTAAATCTACATTATACATATTGACCAGATTGTGACAATTAATTTTCCAAAAACCAAGTGACTAGGAAAATCAAAACTTAAAGAACTGTAGTGTCAAATGGGTGATCATAATTTATTAAAAAATGTTTTTATTGAACTTGTTGAAAGACATCATGTCCGTAAGGCAGTAAGTGATCTCATGGTCCATGAGTTTTAAAAGTCATCAATTGTTTGAAACATGTCAAATCTCAACTAAGACTTGGCAACAAATTATCCCATATTAAAAAGGAGATGATAAACAATAGGTTTCATTTATATCAAAATAGAAACATAAGCAAGTTAGTTGTAAACCTGGACTCCTAATTCATTAAAGCTGTATTAGAGTAAAATTCAAAATGTATTAAAAGTTATCATCCTGATTACTTGAGATGAACATATTAACAAACAACCAACATAAAGGTATTTCTGACTTACTTTTTAAACCTTAGTCAATAACAATATAAAAGATAGATCACAAGTTTTAAGATTATATTGATGAAAGCTTGATATCATAAAATCCAACGCAAGACTTTCGGACATACCAGTAACACAAATTAATTAAACAAAATAATAACATAACACATATTAACACCCTACTAAATCATACCAATGTTGGTCTATACCCATATGTGTCAGCCAATCTAATTTTCATTAGCCAAATAAACTATATAACAGCAAACAAACCAATTAATTTGAGCCTTTTAAAAAGAAAAAAGTTATTTTGTACTTGAATATTATTTTTCTATGACATTTTTTATGTGTGCAAGTCTATATGTATTGAACAATATATTCGACAGCCAGCTCAACTGAATAAAGAATCCTTTTTCTGAACTATAATCCTTTCGTGGACCGGATTACTAACAAAAACCAAACTTTTTTAATGATCTTTTGTTCATTATCATCTAATATCTTTCTAACATAAATTTGACGAATTACATCTTTGCCGTACCATTTTGCTCCGCTGGATCCGAGCAGCGCGAGCGCCCTTCACGGCGTTCCGGTGGTGGTCCGGCTTTGCAATCCGATTCTTATCTGAGACATCATCAAATAATAAAGTTCAAAGGAATCTAGCCTTTATGCGACAAAAAATAAAAATTAAAAAAAAATGCCTTCGTGGCTGGAGGACTCACCGGCGCGCGAGGTCTTGTGGACCTGGCGAGAAGCTTTGGAGGCGAAGCGGCTCTTGTGAGCCTTGTTGACCTGAGTACGAGAGCCCCCCATGGAGGACCAGGGGAACGGAGAGACGATCGGGAAAACCCTTCCTTGCTGTCGGCTTTAGAGGGAATAGGAGGGAACAAAACGCTAGCAACCCAAAAACCCTAGGATTACATCAAATGTGCAAGAAGAATTCAGGGCCGGCCCAACCCTTAGGCGACTGAGGCGGTCGCCTAAGGGCCCGGCCCAAGGAAAGGCCCCCGCCCCAAATCCCCTTCGCCTCCTCGCTCTCTCTCCCTGCCGCCCCGACCGGAATGGAGGGAGGAGGCAGGAGGCAAAAAAGCAAAGGACACGGTACTCTTCCTTCCGAAGAAACAGAAAAAACATGGTAAAAGAGGAAAAAGGAAACCCTACCCCTTTCCGCCAAAACCCACCGAAACCCAGCCCCTAATCCCATTAAAAAAACCCATCAAAATCCGATCTTTTAAACTCAGCAAGCTAGCTCACATCCCAAAATCCGATTTGAAGCAAATAACAGCGGAAAAAAAAAAACAAACCAATCGTTCATAAAAAAACATCAAAGAAGCCAACTCTGAACGACCAAAAAGCTCTGAAAAATAAAGAGAAAACCTCTAACCACTGAAGAAAAAAATAGAAGCGGCGAGTTACCTTAAGGAAAGCGGCTCCTTTCCCTTAGAGTTTGACGACGGAGAGGCGAAAAAGGAATTTTTCCACTCGTCGGGAAGAGAGACACAGCGTAGCTTTGTTCCAATAGACAGCGCGTGAGAGAGAGAGGGGTAGGGTTTAGCGATCTATAAATAAGTATTCGATAGTAGGGGGAAGAGCACTCTTTTAAGTTGGGAAGAGCTACAAAATAATAAAATGACTTCTCGGGTGCTTCGGAGGGTCATGAATGTTTCCCTGACAAGTCAGGCTGCAAATGAGTTGGATCGGCCTGTAATTTGATCCGAGCCAACCCGTTTTAAAAAGACCCATGGGTTCGGATCGAATTTTAAAATTGAACCCATTCTGTTTTTCAAGTTGAGTCTGAATCAACCCAATCTCGAACCAACTCAAGCTCGACTCAATTCATTTTTTGGATCAATTTTGGATCGTTTAACCAACAATTTGATACGATCCAACCTGATCCAATTTAAATTCGAATTACCCATCTAGACTCGCAAGCCTACATGCCCCAGCCCCAGCCCCAGCTTGCAGAAAAATCGGTCCATTCTTCCGTGCAGACCCACAGCCGTAGCCCATATTCCATAACACTTTTAAGGGCTTTCGAAGGGGGAGTCCCGAGCCACTAAGGTGGTAACATGATGGGAACGGAGCTTTGATTCCATCGGAGTAGCTCAGTTTCGAAACGCACAGGCGTTGATTAAATGTGGGAACCGGATGCTCCCCGCTTGGCTCACCCGATGGAGTTACTATCTGGTCAGTTGGGAGGAGCTTATGGGTCGGAGAGGGTACGCGAAAACTTGCAGCCTGCATAAGGAGGGCCCTGCTACGCGGGTGAGGTTCATCTCTCCCCCTCCCCTCCTATCTTTTCACCCACAAAAAAAAAAAAAAAAAAAAGGTTGGGGGGGGGGGGGGGGGGGGGCGGCGAGTCCCGAATCGCCTTCCCTGTCCGCTGCAGTGGAGGCTCTAGGATGGAGGTTTGGGCCATTGGTCTTGTTTTCCTTCTTTTTTTTTCTGGGTGGTTGATGAGTTTGGATTCCAGGAATGGTGTTGGGTGACCCAACTTTGGAGTTTCTCGTTGGGTTTTGCTATTCGGTGAATGGAAGATGGTATATTAAAGATCTCTGCTTTGGTTTGGAACAACCTTTGGTTTGGCTTCAACTACCATTTCTATCAACAGAACAAAACGACACCTGTTTTTTTGTTCCCCTTTGTTTCTTAACAGACTTACTGCATCTCTTCAAATTTTTACCGTACTGATTTTATTTTTCTGCTTTTTTTTTTTCAGAGTACTAATACAAAGCACAAAGGAGAAGCTCATCGCCATTAACTTCTTCCATTCTCTTAGGGCTCGTTTGGTTTGCGGGAAAAGAAGAGGGGAAAGTGCAGTCAACGGGAAAATAATGAGATGCCTTTTGTTTGGTTGGAGTTTTCTAAGGAGAGAGATGGAAAAGTTATATTCCAATGGAAATATGATTCCCAGATTTCATGGGAAAGTCTTTCCCATGAGAAATATGGGAAAGTTACTTTCCCATGAGGCGGGACCTATTTCTCACTTGCTTTTTGCTGATGATTGTCTTCTCCTGACCAGGACGCGGGTTTTTGATACACGGGTCCTTCGCAGGGTGCTGGCGGGTTACTGCGTGGCGTCCACAGAGAGTGAACTTCCTGAAGTCAGCCATTCAGTTCAGCCCTAGCACGGAGAGCAGAGTCAGACAGGAGATCCGGAGGATTCTGCAGATACTAGAGCAGGAGGGAACACTGATCTACCTGAGAGTCCCTATCACAGGCCGGAGACTACGGGTGGCAGAGTGCTCGGGGTTGGTACAGCGGGTCCAGAGCAGGTTGGAGGGATGGAGGTTGTCATCTCTATCCATGATGGAGAGACTGACATTGGTCAGATTGGTGTTAGGGTCCATGCTAGTATATCTCATGGCCAACACTGTGATACCAAAGACAACTCTATTGAGGATTGAGTGTCTTCTCCGGAGCTTCTTGTGGGGGTCTCACGGTGAAGGCCATGGGATACATCTGATGGCCTGGAAGCAAGTATGCCTTCCCATCAACGAGGGTGGTCTGGGAGTGCAGCCCTCTTGCAGAAGTGTGAGGCTTTTATTGCTCGGCATGCAGCTCGGTTCTTGTTGGAGCCACACGGGCTATGGAGTCGGGTGATGGCTGCCAGATATGGTCAAGGGGGCTCAGAGATGGCATGGAGTAGCCGTCGAATATCCTTCATGTGGCACGAGATTGGGAGATACTTGCCGACTGTATTGGCAAACACCAGGTGGCTGAAAGGCGATGGACGGAGCATCGATGTGACTGGTGATCCGTGGGTGGATACCTTTTCTTTGAGGTGCTGGCCGACCATGGTGGATACTAAGGCAGCAGAGGGGCTCCAGGTGTGCGACCTCCTAGCACCAGGGAGGGCAGAGTGGGATGAGGCCAGACTATGATAGTTGTTCGGGGTACACCTTGCTGAGAGGATCCGGTCCCTTCTAGTACTAGGATGTGAGGGGCCAGACGTCAGGGTTTACGGCATCTCATGCAGGACCAGGGTCAGACTGGGAGACCTATCCCGAGTTATCCAATGGGAGCATGAGCGGGGGTCGGACTGCACCTGGATCTGGAGGTCCGGACTCCACCCGAGGGCAGCACTCTTTTTTATGGAAGGTGACGTGGGACTGCCTACCGACGAGAGCAGTGCTGAGCAGGCGTGGTTTGGGGATCCCTATGGAGTGCGGGGCTTGCGATGCAGAGGAGCCAGTGGACCATGTGCTATTCCAGTGCACATGGGCGAGGTCGACATGGCAGTGGACAGGGATCCCGGAGGAGGCTTGGCGTGAGAGGCGACTTTTCCTATAGATGATACAACAGTGGTTGGCCAGTCCTTAGATATGTCAGGAGGCCATCAGAGCGACTTGCATAGCCCATCAGATCTGGCTGGCAAGGAACGCTCGCACCTTCGGCGAGCGCAGGATGTCACCGAGGTTTGTTACGGAGTCTGCTCGAGTACTGGCGATGGAGGTACACCTGGGGTTCCCTCTCTGCTTAGATATACCCTTGATATCCCTTCAGATATACCCTTGATAGCTCGGGACACCTGGGATTCCCTCTCTGCTCAGGCAGCTTCTCGGACAGTATTTTTCACCTGGAAGCCCCCACCCCCAAGCTTCCTCAAGGTCAACTTTGACAAGTCAGTGCTAGATGGAGGTACGCGAGGCGGTGCAGGCTTTGTTATACAGGACCCTCACTCCAGAGAAGTGGTAGCGGACGGTTGCCAGTTGTTCGACACATCAGTTCCAGGGGTGGAGTTGCGAGCTGCCTGGGCAGGTATTCACCATGTGCGACAGGTGCTGCGGGCCGGTTCGATAATTCTGGAGGGCGATTCGGCTACGGTCATTGGGTGGATTCGAAGGGGTCCGAGTGGTGAGAGCATGGACCACCCCCTGATCCGGGACATTGGGATGATGGTGAGGGATTGGATGGCCTTCGAGGCCAAGCATGTATTTAGAGAGGCCAACAGGGCGGCTGACTGGGTGGCTACCTAGCGGCCCACCACTCAGGATACGCCCTGTGGTCAGGAGAGGGGGAGCTGTCACTGGCACTCCACGAGCTTGTATTTTTTGATTTTCTTAGGTGTATTCATACGCGCATTATATGAAGAACCCGTCAAAGCAAAAAAAAAAAAAAGTAGAGTAATTTCTTAATCTCATCAAAAAAAGTCATCAAAAACTCTCTTTTTTTTATCATTTTAATTGCTTATATCTTCAGTAAAAATCCAAACTTCCTCTACCTTGAATTTGATCAACATTTCTTTAAAAAGTTATAGTGCTTGGGAAATCCTCTGCATCCAATTCCCATCTCCAAGTTTTTTCTTTGTTTTTTGAGAATACCGTGAATCAAATCTAATTTTTTCCCCCCCTTTTGACTATTAAACTCTCCCTCAGATCGTCGACAAGTACATCCGAGATGCCCGATCCCTCATCGCGACGCAAGAGCCGTCCGATGTCTCCACCGCCGTGGAGTTCCTTGACGCTGCCCTTGCCGTCTCCCCGCACTCGAGGCGGCACTCGAGCTCAAGGCTCGCTCTCTCCTCTTCCTCCGCTGCTACCGGGAGGTGGTGGACATGCTTCAACAGTACATCCCTAGCTACAAGGTGGGCCCCGACTCCTCCTCCTCCCTCGGCTCCTCAGCCGCCGACCATTGTGCCTCGAATCCTGGACCCAGACCCGACCTAGACTAGACCCGATCCAGACCCGAAAATTTTGGGTTGGATCCGGATTATACATTGATTTTATTCGATCCGAATAATCCGTTGGGTCAAAAATTGTAGCCATAGACTCGATTCGATTTGATCTTCAATTGGGCTAGGTTTGAATCCAAAATTAAAATTTGAACAAAAAATGAGTCAAATCAGGCCACTCAAGACCCAACCTGCTCCGACCCATTTGCACTCCGCAAATCGAGTCACGCCATTGGAACAGTGTCAACGGTCAGGGTGTCATACTTGATGATGCCTGGGGGAGGGGTAGGGTTCAAGCACATGATGCGGGGGATCTCCGTCCCGAGTGCCTGATCGATGGTTCTGGATGTGTTCCTTTTCAAAAAAAAAATGTGTCATGAGTTTCTCAACCTTTTAATTTTGATAAATTCACTCTCCTTTTGATGAGCCAATTTATCAGCTTGCCTTGCTATTTCCATTCTCTGTTATAAGCCATTAACGATGATGAGGTTGTGGTTTTGGAGAACAAGGGGATGGCATTAGCAATGCTCCTATTGTTCTCTCTCTACTCCTATAGTTCTCTTTCTATTTGGTTTTGTTGGGTTCCTATTTGATGTGTTTTATACCAGTTTTTCCGTGTGTCTTTTTAATTGAGTGGATGAAAAATTTGACGAGTGGATGAAAAATTAAGTGGATGAAAAAAGTTAGAAAGGGTTGCTTTGTTCTAGTTTCTTAATCTTTATATTTTAATAACTATATTGTTTTGATGAAAAAATTTTGATGTATTAGAATTTTCATTATTTGCGTTCTATTTTGCTGTGGATTTATGACTCTGGAGTCTGATATATGGAATTCGTCTCAAAATATGGGATCTTTTAGGTTTTGTTTCTTTTTTGAGTCATCTTTGGATTCAACTCGATAAAAGATCAGCGTTCCATTATTGTTGTGAATTTTTTGTTTGAAGTTTTTTTTTTAATCTAGTGGCCTTGTTTAATCTAAAAGAAGAATGGATGAAGGATAGTATAGTATGATGTTTATGTGTAATATGATTTTCACTGTCAATAGACTTTTATTTGGTAAGGCTTATCATTCTGAGGATTTTTATGGTAGTTTTGATTTATCTAAAAGGCCAAGATCCAAAATATAAGAAACAACAAGTTTTATATCAAGCGACAACCTCTGACCCCGGGCCCCTGGTGAGGCGGCGACAACCTCCGCAAGCGGCAGGCTCCGCTTCATCGACGAATCGATCGGGACCGGCACAGCCGCACAAGTTGAATGCCTGCACAATGCCGACGACGACGACACTATGGGCGACAGCGCGTACTCCTTCTGGCCGCCATGTTGAGGACCCACGCAAGCAACGCTGCTATAGTGCCAAGCCGAGAGAGATCCATGTGCCAATCGAAGGCCAAAGTAGCCAAAAGATGTGTCTTGTGGCTGGCCGACTCTTAGTCGACTATGAGGTTCATCCATGACTTCGGCATCGCGTGGGATCAACCCGCGCGCCAGACCTCGCCCCATCAACCCAACGGGCAGTTTGCACATATGCTCCAATCCGACCTCAGGGAGGGTCGGTCACCTGAGCCCCGGGAGCCCAAGAATAAACTCACGCGGAAAGAAGAACTGGGCCTGTTGAAGGTCGAGCCGACCTCAGGAGGCCGACATGACCTCAGTAGGCCGACACGACCTTAGAAGGCCGATATGACCATGGAAGGCTGAGACGACCTCAAGCCGAGCCGACCTCCGAAGGCCAAACCAACCTCAGAAGGCCGAAACGACCTCAGGCCGCGCCGACCTCAGAAGGCCGAGACGACCTCAGGCCGAGCCTACCTCAGCTCGAGGCCGAGCAGACCTCAGCCCTGTCAATCGAAGATCCCACAGATCCTCAGAATCACGAGTCCCGGCCATCCGGGACGCGCATCCCGTACATCCAGGATGCGGATCCCATGAAAATCTGGGAGATCAAGTTGGAGTTGGAGATCTTCTAGGACTCCTCCAAGCCCTTGATCACATGCAAATCAAGGGTGGAAAAGCATTGCACGTTGCCACATCAGCAAGGATCCATGGGAAGACGGTTTTCCATGTTTATCTTAGGAAGAGTTACTTAAAATTGTCTAGGGTCTTGGGTCTATAAAAGGAGTTGTAAGGAGTCATTGTCAGGCATCCGAGAGTTATCCCAGGAGTTGAGTCTTGTTTCTCATTGTTGTGAGTTCTTCGGCCAAAAGGCTTGGGTGGCAGTGTGCCGATTTCGGTCTAGGGGTTAGGCCTTAGACTTGAGCTATTGAGAGATTAGGCCTTCAATAGATTCGGTCCTTAGATCTTGTGTTCTAGGACTTGGACTTGTAGTTGATTGTCGTTGTTTGTTCTTCAATTAGAGTGGAATTTAATTCAGTTTAGTTTCATTGTTGATCTTTGTGCAACGTTACCTCAAATCGGTCCAATTATCCAACGATTTTTGAATGCGCACGCAAGGAGCGCAAGAAAAGGGGCATGGTGAGGAGTTCTGGACCGTGAGCCCCCATCAATTGGTACTTTCGTTGAGAGAATCCATCAAGGAGGTAGCGTCTGAGATTTAATATTCAGATCTGAGTTTAGTTGTTGTTTTCATTGATTTGAAATCTGAGGGAGTTTCTCTAGTGATTAAGGTGTGGATTTTGGGTGAGAAAGAGCCTTACAAGTTGTCTTTTGTCTTTTGTAGAGGTTCATAAAAATTCTGCATCTTGTATTGGGCTAGAATTTGTATTCGATTGGGTGTTTATAATTTTCTGTTTTTATAATTGTAAAACCCCTGTGGAAGGCTGATTGAGTGGTATACAAATTAGGTGGGTTGGTTCATCCTTTGGGTGACAACCACAAGAGGTTTGAGGGGCTGTTGTCTCAGGATTTTAGAGTCCTATAACAGAGGGTTAAAAGGAGATGGAGTCCCCTCAAAACAACAACCAGGATCGGAGATTAGAAACCCTTGAAGTTAGTTCGGCCAACCTTAACTGGGCATTGGAAACTTTGTCCAATACTTTGGCTGCGAATATGGCTGAAATAAGGAGAGAGCATAATGTCACCATTGAGAGGTTGGAAAGAAGGATACTAGAGAGGAAAAATAAGAGGGTGCAAGAAGAAGTGCCTAGGGTGCATGCCACACGGCAGGGTCGGGCAAGGTATGAGAGCGATGCCATTAGTATTCAGGGTACACATCATGTAGATCATGGCATTAGGCACCATGATCGAATGGAAGGAAGAATTGAAGTCGAAGGCTTAGTGTTTGATAAGTGGCTTGATGATGAGCGGGTTAGTAATGGCTATAAAAGTCATGATGAGGCCGATAGTGAATTCGAAGAAAGATCCTTTCATGCTCAAAGGTCTTACAACCGGAGAGAACCCATGGCAAGGAGAGGAAGAAACATGCGGGGTGATAACTTTGGAGATCCACGGCCTAGAGAAGAAGGGCTTAGGAAACCCAAAATTGACTTTTCAAAGTTTGGAGGAGACCCGTATGAGTGGCTTGACAAGGCAGATCAACTTTGATGTTTATAATATTCCATGGGTTGATCGGGTTATCCTAGCAAGTTTCCACTTAGAAGGTAGGGCTAGCCGATAGTGGAGGTGGATCCGGGCCTTGTATGAAAAAGAGGGGAGAAGATTGGGTAGGACTGCCTTTGTTGACGAATTCATGAAGCAATGGGGACCTTCCCACGTTATCAATCACCATGGCCAACTTGCAAAACTCAAGCAAGAAGGCAAAGTTCAGACCTACATCGATGAGTTCCGGCAACTACAAACAATAGTTAGCGGATGGTCTGACGAAGCTTTACTTGGTACCTTCATCGACGACCTCAAACTGTGGCTAGCGAAAGAGATCAAACTCAAACAACCAATGCGGCTACAAGAGGCAATGCGCATGACGGAAATTCTAGACCAAAGCTACAACCTGGAGTGGCGGCTGTCCAAGGATGGTGCGGGCAGCAAGCACACTGAATCCCCACCATCCAAGGCGATGAATGAAGGCAAAGAAAAGGCCAGAACCAGCAACAAACATCGGTAGAAGGAGGTAAAAAAACTAACTCATGATGACATGAAGGATTACATAAAAAAAGGACTGTGTTTCAAGTGCAGTGAAAAGTGGAGCCAGAAGCATCGTTGCAAGACCGGAAAAGTCTACGTCCTTGATGCAAACAGCGAGGAAGAGGACGGGGTGTCTGAATTTTCTGATGAAAATGGTGAAAAATCTGAACAAAAGAAGGCCGAACATTATGAAGTGATCAAAGAAGCTGAACTTTCATTGCATACCATGTCGGGAGTTCAAAAGCCTTCTACTATGCAGCTTACGGCATGGATCGGTATGCATGAAGTTTCTTTATTGATTGATTCGGGCTCTTCATATAATTTTATTAATACAGAGACACTTCAAAAGGTGGGCTTGAAAGGTGTATCAGTGGAGCCCTTTGAGGTAAAAATTGCGAGTGGAGAGAGGATGAAGTGTGAGGAGATTGTCAGAGATGTAAAAATGAAGGTCCAAGGAGTTCAAATTAGTGTTGATTTGCATGTACTATAGTTGGTAGAACTAGATGTGGTACTTGGGATTTCATGGCTTCGAAGGTTGGGCAAGATAGAGACAGATTATGAGACGATGACCATGAAGTTCAGACTTGGCGGACGAATGAGGAAGTGGACCGCTTGGGGCAGCAATGACATAAGGCCTTGTGAGGCCAATATGTTGGAGGCACTGTACCGCCGAATGCCTAAAGAAGAAGCTACACAAGAGGCCAATGGAGGAGTTCGACGACATTCAGAGCATATCCTTGGGGGTAAGGATATTTTTCAAGGAAGGGAGTTTGTTGAGGACCCACGCAAGCAACGCCGCCATGGTGCCAAACTAAGAGAGAACCATGTGCCAACCGAAGGCCAAACTGGCCAAAAAGATGTGTCTTGTGGCCTGCCGACCCTTGGCCGACCACGAGGTTCATCCATGACTTTGACATCTTGTGGGATCAACCCATGCGCTAGACCTCGCCCCATCAACCCAACGAGCAGTCTCCACATATGCTCCAATCCGACCTCGGGGAGGGTTGGTCACCCGAGCCCCAGGACCCAGGAGCTCAAGAGTGAACTCGCGCGGAAAAAAGAACTGGGCCTGTTGAAGGCCGAGCAGACCTTAGAAGGCCGAGACGACCTCAGGCCAAGCCGACCTCAGAAGGCCGAGATGACCTCACAAGGCCAAGCTGACCTTAGAAGGCCGAGATGACCTTCGGCCGAGCCGACCTCAGAAGGCCGAGATGACCTTCGGCCGAGGCTAGGCCGACCTCCAGCCGAGCCGACCTCGACCTTGTCAATCGAATATCCCATAGATCCTCAGAATCACGAGTCCTGGCTATCCAAGATGGCATCCCGTGTATCCAGGACGTGGATCCCATGCAAATCTGGGAGATCAAGTTGGAGATCTTCTAGGACTCCTCCAAGCCCTTGATCACATGTAAATCAAGGGTGGAAAAGCATTGCATGTTGCCACATCAGCAAGGATTCGTGGAAAGACGGTTTTCCATGTTTATCTTAGGAAGAGTTACTTAAAATTGTTAAGGGCCTTGGGTCTATAAAAGAAGTTGTAAGGAGCCATTGTCGGGCATCCGAGAGTTATCCCAAGAGTTGAGTCTTATTTCTCATTGTTGAGAGTTCTTCGGCCGAAAGCTTGGGCGGCAGTGTGCCGATTTCGGTCTAGGGGTTAGGCCTTAGACTTGAGCTATTGAGGGGTTAGGCTTTCAATAGATTCGATCCTTAGATCTTGTGTTCTAGGACTTGGGCTCGTGGTTGATAAATCAATCTCCATTATATTGGGCTAGGAAGGGATCCTTTCGATCCTTTGCTAGATTTTTTTGTTTTTGATTGTCGTTGTTTATTCTTCAATTGGAGTGGAATTAAATTCAGTTTAGTTTCATTGTTGATCTTTGTGCTTAAGTGATTCCACCAACGTTACCTCAAATCGGTCCAATTATCTAGCGATTTTTGAAGGCGCAAACAAGGAGCGTGAGGAAAGGGGCATGGTGAGGGGTTCTGGACCGTGAGCCCTCATCACGCCGACCGTCCGATGACGGCACTTCCGCCTCGGCTCTCGTTTGCAATTTGCTCCTCATCCTCTCTCCCTTTTCTATACAAACAAATAAAGCACTACATCAAGTTCAACTTATAAATTAACAACAGAACAAGCACCCGAAATGGAGTTAAAAGATGACATTAAAAGAAGGATAAACAAAGAATGGATAAACAAGGATAAACTAGAGGTTAGTAAACTTACTGGAAGAAGTTTTTCAAAATTAAAGTTGATAAAATCTTATTTACGGTCAGCTATATCACAGAAAAGATTAAATGGATTAGTTATATTATCGATTGAAAATATTATTTTGATAAATTATGAGTACAAAAGTTTGATTAGTAATTTTGCATCTCAAAAAGCTAGACAAATTATTTTTAAATAAAGTATTTTGCACTTATTAAAATCTTTTCATCATTTTTCAAAAAAAAACCTTCTTTAGTGAGTTCGCCTTAGGCCCCTAAATGCATTGTGCCACCCTAGTTGCCACCTTGCGTTAGACCATCTTGGTGGTTCGACCTATCGGCAAGGTGGTTGTTAGCCTACTGCTGTAGGTTATATACCTCAGATCTTGTACCTACTGAGCTAGTAATGCAAGATCCTTGACATGGATACCTCCCGTAACCAATTGAGGAGGTTGAGATTTTGGGGAGCTATGCTGGGAGACCTCGGGACTAGGTTGGACAAGTGTTCAATAGTTGCTTCTTCTATACCTCATGGCTTTCCTTCTTCTTTCCATAGATGATACTAATCTGTTGTCGTCAGTCTCGAGATGCCAATGTGGACCACCTGTTGGGAATTGTGTCCTGAAAGACAATCGTCAGCCTGTTGATGATTGAATTGTATATGAATTAATGAAATTAATAAAAGTTATTTGACAATATTTCATTACATATTTTGCATCTTCGTGAACTCAAGTAATGTAATGAAGTCCTTAGGACTCTATTAAACAATAAAGGAGGATTTATCTACGAGTCCTTAAACTAGTTCGCAACCAAACGATATGCTATCACTAGGACAATAGCATTATCAAGAGTAGGTCGTTGTGTGCCATATACGTTGGTTGTCCTCTTAACCAAGGAGTGTAGAGACACTGATATGTCACACAGGTAAAATATAGGAGTACACTTCATTGAATATGACCAGTTTCAGAACGCTCTACTGTTAAGAGATGTTCCGAGTGGATATGGGTATAAGTATTCCTCAGACTTGAGATCACCACGGTGACTTACAAGCAACTCACTATACTTTGGTACTAGACTATCTGAATTTCTAATTCAGTGATGGAAGGCTACTAGGTGCAGTCAAGTACTTGCGAAGTCGGTGCGTGAGTCAAGATGGAATTGACCCCTATTGGTGACAGAAGATAAGACCCTTGTGTTCAATTTAGCAAAACCTTGGCCAGGATAATCCTTATGAGGAGTCACAGGATTTGTAAAGTTGAAACACATTTTAGATGCACTCATTAAAGAGTTGACAGAACTCTAAAGTCATCCTAGGCATTTGGAGTCATAGGAGTTAATTATACGATAACCATAGTCCAAGAATTCCAAAATATTGCTTTGCGATTATTCGGCCTATCCGGACGTCGGGTACCATTGCTAGATGGTCACTTCAATTAGTACAAAAAGTCATTCTTGTGCTACCGGCTTAGGTTCAAACCTATGGGGTCACACACATAGAAGTTTCTAGGTTGATCAAATGGCTGATCGACAATTAAGAATCGTCCAAGGGTACATCGGTCAATTCGATTGACAAATTACCCTAAGCAAAAATTGCAGTAAAATAATTATTGAATTATTGAAGGATTAATTAGCAATTAGATTACTAATGAACTCAATTGATTGAATGATTGAGCTTAGGTTAAGCCAAATTGAATAAAATTCAATTTGGACTACATCAAAGTTTGACCTAATTGGATTGGGTTCGATCCGAGTTGATTAGGCTCGACCCAATGAATCGGACTTGACCCAATTGGATTGGGCTTGACCCGAGCCTATTAAAAGTTCTTATTTGATAAGGATTCTAAGTTCAAAAATTTAGAAATTGATAAGAAGAAGAATCCCTAAATTTTAGGATCCTAATTTTTTTTCTTGGAAAAGAAAGACACCTCATCCTTATCCCTAAAATTAGTGCACCTATCCTCTTTATTTTTAGCCAATTTTTGGTGTGAGGAAAGAGGAGCTTGAGGCTATTTTCTATAAAAATATGGCACCTCAAATGTTCCTAAAAAGATAGAAATCAAATTCCTAATTTGTAGGGACTGCATGGCGCATCAAGCAGGGCGGTGTGCGGCTGAAGTTTGGGGCCCATGAACCTCCTGATCTTTAGGGATTCATGGTGCAAAATTAAAGAGAATTCATTCATCTCTTAGCTTCCGGTTCACCAGAATTTATTGAAAATTTTATCAGCCAAATTCGTTGGCTAAAATAGGTGTGAGGCGTGGGGGGTCTTTTGGCTATAAAAAGACCCCCACGCTTAAGGTTTGAGAGATATGGTCTTTAGAAAGGGTTCTAAATTTTGAAAAAATTCTGAGAGCCAACCGTCCTCTCTCCTCCTTCTTCTCCTTCATCTGCATCCTTCATCCTCTTGAAGAAGAATTAAAAGTTAAGTTCTTCGAGGGAGAAAAGTTCAGCCACTGCAGCATCTCTGCGCGAGCTAACACTTCTGCAGTTATGGATCATCCTAGAGCTTCGCGTGGACTATCCGTAGAGGCCGGACGCGTGTGTGGCTATTGAAGGTGATCAAGGCATCATCTAAGTCCTCAAAGCAAAAAGGTATAAGATCTGATCTTATTAGAATTTAGGATTAGAAATTTATTAGGTTGCTGAAATTCTGCACGACTACATGTTAGACATAGAATCATGCATACTTGTTTAGGATAAATGTTTAAAGTCCTGGATCTATTTTTGTTGTAGAGATATAATCTCTAGAATGCATAGAAATTAAATAGTTTAATTAATGCTTTCGCTGTAAAATTTTTAAAAATATATGCATGCGACCACTAGGATTCCCAACACCACCTCCGTGGACTTGTAAGCCAATGAGTAATGGTCAGACAACTCGCTTGATTGGCTCTAGCTAGACCTTCTGATGCTTAAGTTAGAGAGATTTTTTTGATAGGAGGAAAGAAGAAAGCAAGATGAAAATGCCGAGAAGGTAATCAAGAGATTAAGAGGTTAGGCGATAGAGCATTCTTCTTCTTGCTTTTCATAGACGGATTGAAGACTTATTTATAGCCATAATTCCGAATTTTTTGTTAGTTGTATCCCAACAAACTTAAGCTCACATTGTAACAACCTAGTGACATGATGTAATAACCTAGGGACGTGCCATAACCACCTGACATGTGATGGAATTTCCAAAGTCTCATGCATCTTTAGGCGAAGCAACCGAGTTCCTTTTGCTGCGGGGTGATTGTGCTTGATTTGGGTTGATTGCCAAGGTCACCAGACTGAGTTGAGAGACTTTAGCTCTAGAGATTGACTGCTTCTGGTCTGTTCGTCTCAGCTTACATGTTAGCTCGGGGCTTCTGACTAGAGTAGTTTGGAGAATTTCTGAATGCGCCTGGATCGCCATACAGATCATAAGCTGGATGAATCAGATTGTGGTATATCACTGATAGTCAACTTTAAAGACCACGCAATAGCACGTATCTAGTAGGATAGTGATTACGGGTATCGATCCACAGGAATTGGGGTATAGTTATTTTTCTTAAAAATAAAAATATTTAAAATGATGAATTTGTGAAGACTATTAAACTAAGCAATTGAATAAAAAAAATGCAATTAAAATGATATCAATTTGGGAGAACCTAGGGCAAGGAATTCACCACTAACATCGGAACAAGGGTTATTTATATTTTAATTTATTCTTGGATTAACATGCAAATTGGCTACAAGCCTAATAAGCATTCGAATAAAATTTCACAGAAGTAATTTAGGCATAATCCATCTTTAGTTTAGCATGAAATGTCTACCCTAATCTAAGGTGGTAGCACATCGCATCTTCCTTAAGCATGAACTATCTTATTTTTACTTCAATGATCATGAAGAGCAGTTGTATAAACTTCATATTTAAAATCACAGAAATTAAATATGAGATGAAATAAAATATTCATTAGAAGCAGAATAAGGTTTATACAACTCCAAGAATAGAAATTAAAAATATAAAAACCCTTGGCCCTTTGTTAGGGCTACATCCGGCCCTGGAGAAGAGATCAGCCCTGCATGGAGTTGGAGACGGCAGCAGCAGCACAGCAGCAGGCTCCCATCTCTTCCTTCATGATTTCTTTCTTTGAAATATTCCCAAAATAACAAAACTCTTCTCTCTCCTCTTATTTTTTTATTCTCTCATGTTCCCGTGGCTCACTCCCTCCCCTGTTTCCTCTTCTTCTTCCCGTGGGATGTGGCCTCCGAGAGATGATGGGAGCAACCCCCGGTGGGGGAAGAGGGAATGCCCCCCCCGGTGGGGGAGGAATGAATGGAAGAGAAGAATGGGTGGGAAGAATGCCTTCTCTGCTCACGCCTGACCCCTTTTATAGGCTGCCATCTCCCCCTCTCTCCTCTGTTTTGCTTCACGTGCGATTGGAAAGATAAGGACTCAGAATATCTTCGAGATAAGAGCTGATCGCGCGGATATTTGGATGCCGGTTGGATGTTCTGTTCCTCAGAGATTGATCCGTGAAGCTTTGAAATCGAACAAACGAGAGGAAAAGTGGATGGCTGGGAACAACTAGATGCTGGGATTTGAAGCGTATCCAGTTGACGTGGAAGCAATCGATGAGAGGAAGAAACCGAGCTTCTTCAACGTGGTAGAAGATCTTGGACGCGGCTGGGATGCTGATTCGTTCTGCGGATGGGGGCTGCTGGATTTGCTGGATTCGTGAGGTGATCCCAAAAACGTTGTAGATCTGATCCTGGATCCTCGGAGAAGCTCTTGCTTGCTGGCTTGCGTGGACGACGCGGAAGAAGTTGTGAATGCGTTGAGCAGTTGCGGAAGCAGGGAAGCTGATCTAGAAGAAGCAGAGACGTGGACGTTGATCGTAGAGGACGGACGCCTGGATTTGAGGTTGAGCTGGGAGCTGAGGCCTTGATTCGTGATGAAGAGGAGATGGTTGAGAAGATCCCGGCTTTGTTCCGAAGCAATGGAAGACCGTGGACGTTGGGAGGATCTCATGCGAATGGGCGAACGTGGGAGGATTTCAAAATGTTGAGAGGATCGGATCTCGGCTGGGAGGAAGATCTTTGGAAGAATTCTTCGGCTAGGAACAAGGGAGCTGGGACGTGATCCACGGATGGCCGAATGTGGGATGCTTGGATTGGTTTGAGTCAATCTGGCATGCCGGCTGGGAGTGGTTCCGAAACAGGGGATTCCGTGGAGCTCGGGATGCACTTGGGATGTTGATCCATTCCGTGGTGACGTGGAGATACAGATGCTGGGAAGAGAATGGAGTGAAGGAGGGGAGCTGGGAAGGACGTGGAGGTTTGGATTCGGCTGATTGCTTGGTTTTGTTGTGGGACACGGGAGATGATGATCTGGTGACATTGTTGAGAGCTTATCCATGGAGGGGATCTAGGCTGGGAGTTTGGATGAAGAAGGGGAGTTGGGATGAAGTTTGGTAACG
This sequence comes from Phoenix dactylifera, assembly GCF_051530095.1. NCBI lineage: Eukaryota > Viridiplantae > Streptophyta > Magnoliopsida > Arecales > Arecaceae > Phoenix > Phoenix dactylifera. Next base: position 7,534,875 of record NC_143205.1, read on the forward strand.
AACATGATCCGGAGGGAGGCTGGGACGGGCTCTGGATTTGGCTTGGAAGGAAGTTACGGCTGTGATGTGGAGCATTGGTTGCGGGAAGACTCTGAGACGTTGAGAGAATCACCTGTGGATGCTGCGGACGTGAAGCAGGGGAAGTGAACGCGGGGAAGACGCGTACGGTTGCTTGGATAAGGATGGATCTAACGCGGTCGTGGGATAATGAGAATTCGGCTGAAAAGAGATGAGCTTGGGATGGATTTTGTTCGTAGACGTGGAGGGATCCGTGGACGAGGAAGTTTGGATTTGGCTGGGAGTGCATGGGAACAGGGGATAAGCTTGGACTTAGTTGGAGACGTGATTCGGGGCAGCTTTGGAATGTTGGTTCAACAGCAGAGGAAATGGGAGAGCTTGTGACGCTGAGATGTGAATAGATGTGGATGGAGCTTTGGGATTCGTGCAAAAAAAATGATGGTATGCTTTAAGATCTGGGAGACAAATAATTGAAGGGATTTTATTATTTTTTGAGATTAAAATAGGGGAATTGGATCATGTGGAAAAAGAGTTAGGTGACTGAATCAGAGGGTCTTGATTTACGGGGTGCATGTGGTTTAGATCCAGAAATAATCCCTAATGAACTTGACTCAACCTGCATACATTAGACTCAATCAATAAAATTAAGCAAACTCGAATTATTTTTAATAATGCCGTAATGAAGGGGAAAACATTTTCTTATGTTTAAATCTAAAAATATATGTATAAAAATAATCATAAGTGCCATGAAAAATAGATTAATTTATACATTATTTAGCACTTATCACACCCCCAAACCTACATTTTGCTAGTCCTCGAGCAAAATAAAACTAACTCACTTTCGCAGGAATCGCGATTGCATTTACCGTATGCAATAAGGCTTTAAACCCCTAGGTGGCCCTAGTGGACGAGTTTTGTCTCGTGAGGGTTTCCGGCTCAGATACCCACAAACTGTTGTCTCTAAAGAGTTTATTGTTTTATAAAATCTAACTTCAAATGCATAAGTGCCAAGAATTTCAAAAGCACACAAAGTTTTAATTACTAAGTCAGCCCGAATCCCAAGTCAGTATGCAACTTAAGTTGAGATTATTAAGCTTCCGTTAGAGAGTTGTAAGACTTCTTTATACTTGGGTGCTCGGTGATATCTGGACCATACACAAGCTAAGGCTTTAGATCCTCCGAAATACTACTAAAGCTAGTAGTTTCCAAGAATTGGTCAGATAAGACCTAATCACTGATTCAAAATCATCCTACCTTGCAGGATTTCGAGAGTTGTGGATGTTTACTTTAATACCTCATGGGCTTTATCTGTAATATTCTAGTTTACTCGAATTTTTACAACGACGGCTTTCACACTATCGTGTTTTTCGAGATCAATATTATAATTTTTTTTTTCTTTTTCTTCTTTTTTTTTTAGATTTATAAATTACGCACTGTTACTCTTGTAATGATTCCTCCGTGTAGCGAGCATTCAGTCAACACTCCCACACCAGATGGCGTAAGGTGTTGGGCATCAAGACTCCCCTACGGACCTATGCTCGGGTTCCTCATTACAAGCCCGCTGACCTTTGACGATAGGTAGCCCTTTTCGATGTACCTGACTAAATTCACTTCTCTTCTTTTTTTTTCTTTTTCTTTTTCTTTTTTTTTAATAGTGAATTAGATAGGTATGATTCATCAGGACTCAAGGTTGCTACCAGACTTTAACAACATAATGTTGAACCTAACCCTTAGAAGTGCAGGCCATGTGTGTTGTGAAATTCCAAAGTAAAAATTATCTTACAACTCGCTAAAAGAACTTTTAAAAAGAACTCAAATTGACTTACTGCTGACTAGTCATTGGGCTTTTTAGATTTTATATACTTTGTGTGTTTATCATGTCAGCATTAAGGCCTAGAAATTAGTGTTTGTTTTTTTTTTTTTTGAAATTCACTTTTTTTTTTGAAATTCACTTAAAAATGTGAAAATGCGAAAAATTTCTTCAAAAATTCGAAACCTAGATCAGACATTGTCCTCAATATTTTTTTTTGATGAATTTTTTTTGAATATTATATTATTATTTTTATTATTTTATATATTTTTTTATTTTGGACGAAAATATGATGCATATGGAGGATAGAAGTATTTTACCGTAGTTGCATCAGTAATATGAGGGATCCTGTTAAGAAAATAAAAAAATGCGACAAGAAAATATGCAAAAATAACCAACGAGAATTGGGTTGCCTCCCAACAAGCGCTAAGTTTAACGTCTTCAGCCAGACGCAGTGCATCCTTAATTATATCATGCCGGGTTCATGCCGAGTTTTCCAAAGAAGAAAATTTGTGGGAGACTGATTGTCGAGCACGGAGTTGACTGCCCCTATGGTCTTGTCGATATCAAAGTCAAAATGGGCCAAGCATGCATTAAAAGAAAAACACATCAATTCCTTATATTTATCCTAAAATCACTAGATAGCTCCTAACTGGTTTGAAGAGGGCACCTAAGCCTCCAATCTGGTCTAATGAACTAAGTTGACCAGGTAAGCTCCCAGGTAAGTGGGGGGGTCACGATGCGTTGCAAAGGTCCCACTTAAAAACCACTTGCCTCGAACAGATAAACTGTCTCCCTTAAAGGGACAAAGCTTGCCTAGACATCAACTGAGCCACAGAGCGAAATTGGTGCAACTTTCGGTGATCTTCATCCTATTGAGCTCGAATGTCCCTAGAGGCCAATGTCTAATTGATTTTAATTAGAGTGGTAACTATGTGAGAATTGATTCACTTAATTTGGGCAAGAATCTGGTGATGAAATCCAGTTCTTATCTTGTTGGGGTGATTGCCCTTACTATGTGCGGATTAATTGGTGTATGTGTATCAAGCATGCATTCACACTTTCGCTGAAATTAAAATCAAACAATCACCACAAAATTTCAGGCAAACTGGGAATCAATTTAAATAAGAAAGGTTTAGAGGTTACCAAAGAAAATTTCTCCAGCAATTTTTTTTTTAATTTTTTTTAGGCAAACCTCTACAGCATTCCTTTTCCAGCAATTTCCTTTTTGATCGTCCCAGATGTCTTCTTCGATTCCTGATTAAATAATACCAAAATCAAAAATTAGTAAGAGAGAAGAAGGAGATAAGGAAAGTAACAAAAAAATAGAAAATATTTTTATTTTATTTTAGATATATATATTTTTTGAAAGTTTTTTTTTTGAAAGTTTTTTTTTTTATAAAAAGAAAAACAACTATGCTAACAATCCCCGGCAACGGCACCAAAAATTGATAGTCAACTTTAAAGACCACGCAATAGCACGTATCTAGTAGGATAGTGATTACGGGTATCGATCCACAGGGATTGGGGTATAGTTATTTTTCTTAAAAATAAAAATATTTAAAATGATGAATTTGTGAAGACTATTAAACTAAGCAATTGAATAAAAAAAATGCAATTAAAATGATATCAATTTGGGAGAACCTAGGGCAAGAAATTCACCACTAACATCGGAACAAGGGTTATTTATATTTTAATTTATTCTTGGATTAACATGCAAATTGGCTACAAGCCTAATAAGCATTCGAATAAAATTTCACAGAAGTAATTTAGGCATAATCCATCTTTAGTTTAGCATGAAATGTCTACCCTAATCTAAGGTGGTAGCACATCGCATCTTCCTTAAGCATGAACTATCTTATTTTTACTTCAATGATCATGAAGAGCAGTTGTATAAACTTCATATTTAAAATCACAGAAATTAAATATGAGATGAAATAAAATATTCATTAGAAGCAGAATAAGGTTTATACAACTCCAAAAATAGAAATTAAAAATATAAAAACCCTTGGCCCTTTGTTAGGGCTACATCCGGCCCTGGAGAAGAGATCAGCCCTGCATGGAGTTGGAGACGGCAGCAGCAGCACAGCAGCAGGCTCCCATCTCTTCCTTCATGATTTCTTTCTTTGAAATATTCCCAAAATAACAAAACTCTTCTCTCTCCTCTTATTTTTTTATTCTCTCATGTTCCCGTGGCTCACTCCCTCCCCTGTTTCCTCTTCTTCTTCCCGTGGGATGTGGCCTCCGAGAGATGATGGGAGCAACCCCCGGTGGGGGAAGAGGGAATGCCCCCCCCCCCGGTGGGGGAGGAATGAATGGAAGAGAAGAATGGGTGGGAAGAATGCCTTCTCTGCTCACGCCTGACCCCTTTTATAGGCTGCCATCTCCCCCTCTCTCCTCTGTTTTGCTTCACGTGCGATTGGAAAGATAAGGACTCAGAATATCTTCGAGATAAGAGCTGATCGCGCGGATATTTGGATGCCGGTTGGATGTTCTGTTCCTCAGAGATTGATCCGTGAAGCTTTGAAATCGAACAAACGAGAGGAAAAGCGGATGGCTGGGAACAACTAGATGCTGGGATTTGAAGCGTATCCAGTTGACGTGGAAGCAATCGATGAGAGGAAGAAACCGAGCTTCTTCAACGTGGTAGAAGATCTTGGACGCGGTTGGGATGCTGATTCGTTCTGCGGATGGGGGCTGCTGGATTTGCTGGATTCGTGAGGTGATCCCAAAAACGTTGTAGATCTGATCCTGGATCCTTGGAGAAGCTCTTGCTTGCTGGCTTGCGTGGACGACGCGGAAGAAGTTGTGAATGCGTTGAGCAGTTGCGGAAGCAGGGAAGCTGATCTAGAAGAAGCAGAGACGTGGACGTTGATCGTAGAGGACGTACGCCTGGATTTGAGGTTGAGCTGGGAGCTGAGGCCTTGATTCGTGATGAAGAGGAGATGGTTGAGAAGATCCCGGCTTTGTTCCGAAGCAATGGAAGACCGTGGACGTTGGGAGGATCTCATGCGAATGGGCGAACGTGGGAGGATTTCAAAATGTTGAGAGGATCGGATCTCGGCTGGAAGGAAGATCTTTGGAAGAATTCTTCGGCTAGGAACAAGGGAGCTGGGACGTGATCCACGGATGGCCGAATGTGGGATGCTTGGATTGGTTTGAGTCAATCTGGCATGCCGGCTGGGAGTGGTTCCGAAACAGGGGATTCTGTGGAGCTCGGGATGCACTTGGGATGTTGATCCATTCCGTGGTGACGTGGAGATACAGATGCTGGGAAGAGAATGGAGTGAAGGAGGGGAGCTGGGAAGGACGTGGAGGTTTGGATTCGGCTGATTGCTTGGTTTTGTTGTGGGACACGGGAGATGATGATCTGGTGACGTTGTTGAGAGCTTATCCGTGGAGGGGATCTAGGCTGGGAGTTTGGATGAAGAAGGGGAGTTGGGATGAAGTTTGGTAACGAACATGATCCGGAGGGAGGCTGGGACGGGCTCTGGATTTGGCTTGGAAGGAAGTTACGGCTGTGATGTGGAGCATTGGTTGCGGGAAGACTCTGAGACGTTGAGAGAATCACCTGTGGATGCTGCGGACGTGAAGCAGGGGAAGTGAACGCGGGGAAGACCCGTACGGTTGCTTGGATAAGGATGGATCTAATGCGGTCGTGGGATAATGAGAATTCGGCTGAAAAGAGATGAGCTTGGGATGGATTTTGTTCGTAGACGTGGAGGGATCCGTGGACAAGGAAGTTTGGATTTGGCTGGGAGTGCATGGGAACAGGGGATAAGCTTGGACTTAGTTGGAGACTGATTCGGGGCAGCTTTGGAATGTTGGTTCAACAGCAGAGGAAATGGGAGAGCTTGTGACGCTGAGATGTGAATAGATGTGGATGGAGCTTTGGGATTCGTGCAAAAAAAATGATGGTATGCTTTAAGATCTGGGAGACAAATAATTGAAGGGATTTTATTATTTTTTGAGATTAAAATAGGGGAATTGGATCATGTGGAAAAAGAGTTAGGTGACTGAATCAGAGGGTCTTGATTTGCGGGGTGCATGTGGTTTAGATCCAGAAATAATCCCTAATGAACTTGACTCAACCTGCATACAGTAGACTCAATCAATAAAATTAAGCAAACTCGAATTATTTTTAATAATGCCGTAATGAAGGGGAAAACATTTTCTTATGTTTAAATCTAAAAATATATGTATAAAAATAATCATAAGTGCCATGAAAAATAGATTAATTTATACATTATTTAGCACTTATCAATCACCTTAGTCATTTATTTGCCACAACATACACCGATTTGCAACAAAATAAAAATATCAAAGGATTGCTTGTAGGTGGAAAGAAATTGTTTTCAGATTACTTTTAATATATTGCGCATACCTAGTAGCTATATACATAATATCCAACTATGGTGTGGCAATTAGAAAAATTAGTGGATGTACACACTACTTGGATGTTTTTTTTTGGCTAAGGCGAGCGAGTCAAACTACACGGGTACGAATACATCCAATAAAATTAGAAAATAGAATATCACGGAATGCCCTAGGCAAACCCTCTTCTCGGGTCTACAAGGTGCCACCGGAGTGATTGGCCGCATAAGCAACCCCCCAGTCCACAACACTGTTGGCCTCTCTGAAGACGTGCTTGGCCTGAAAAGCCACCTCGTCCCTGCCCATCAACCAAATATCCTGCAGCAGGGGGTGGTCCCCACCTAGGCCACTCGAGCCCCCCTGGATCCAACCTATCATTGTGCTCGAGTCACCCTCCATGATGATAGAGTTGGCCTGCAGCACCCGTTGAGCATAGCAAATGCCCGCCCAGGCTGTTCGCAGCTCAGCCCCGAAAATAATGGTGTCTGAAAGCTGATAGCCACCAGCCGCCACCACCTGCGAGTGCGAGTCCCTGATAACAAAACCTGCGCCTCCTCTAAGCCCTCCATCCAGTACTGACCCGTCGAAATTGACCTTAAGGAAGCTCGGGGGTGGAGGCTCCGAGGTGAAGAACACCATCCGTGGTGCTATCTGAGAATAAGGAGAGTCCCAGATATCTTGAGCTATCAAAGGCCTGCCCGCAGGGGTACCCTGAAAAAGCTCCGCTGCATGTGCTCGGTTCTGCTACAAAGCGAACTGTGGACACAAGCTGCGTTCGCCGAAAGTACGAGCATTTCTGGCTAGTCAGATCTGGTGGGCAATGTAGGTTGCTCCAAAAGCCATATGATGCAGTTGGGGGCTACCAGACCATCGTCGAATGGCCTGCACGAACTGGTCCCTCTAGACCCAGGCTCTATGTGGGAACCCAGATAGCTGCCAGTTTCGCCTCGCCCACCCACACTGAAAGAGCACGTGGTCGATGGTCTTGTGTGAAGGGAAAATTTTCCAAGTTGTCCGATAAAATCAAACGCCAGGCATGAAAATCAGTTTTAAAATTTTTTATTTATTTTATTTATAACAATTATAAATATTAAATTTAACTTTTATGTAAAATTACCTCAAGCCCGCAGCGGAAGTTAGTCGAGGTAATCGGGATCTGGATCTGCATCCCTGAAGGTAGCTCTGCGAGGCCTGGATCTGCAAGCCCTCTACTTCACACGCACGTCAAGCTTCGCAAGAAGGTTGGATGATGTCTTTACTCGTGCAAAACAATCTTTTGCAAAAGGACCCTTGGAAGAAAGGAAATCCAAAAAAGAACCTTCCCTTTTCTGTTTCTTTCTTTCTTCTCTTTCTTTCTTTCTTCGGTTTCTTTTCTCCCGTTTCTTCACAGCATGCCTGAGAACAGACGCCCGTCTCTTGATCCTGATCACAGAGGGAATGGAAGGGAGGAGAGGACACCGAACCTGGGCCGAACTCCAAATCACCAGAGAGAAAGGACTCCTTCCTCTCTCTTCTTCTTCTTCTTCACAGAATCAACCTCTCTCTGTCTGACGTTTTCTTCCCAAGAAAAATTCTCTCTCTCTCCTTTCGAGAGGAAACGGTGGCCTACAAATAGGCCAACGCTGAGAGGAGTTAAGAGGCGTAAATGGCCGAGCGTTATTGAATTTATTCATTATCGAATATGAATGAATTTGAAAACAATTGTTCAAAAACAACTATGGAAAAAAAACAACGATTAATAACAATTACTGTCGGATTTCAAAAATCAAACTGAACTGGAATGTTGGCGGTTCAAAACCGCATATTTCGGTCCAGTCGGCCATTTGGCCGGAGGCCGGTTGGCCGTGCAATCGCCGGTCCAAAGGGTCGCAGACGCGTGGAACAGAGCTTCTCTGTTTCATGCGTCCCAGGTGAGAGTCGCGGCTCGCAGGAAAAGTGTTAATGGTCCATGAGGGGGAGTGATCCACGGGTCCATGAGTAATATTCACGGTCAGTAGCCAATTTAAATGGGAAAAGTCAGCTTCTGATTCAAATGGGTCAGCCCATTTGATCATAAGCTAGCCTATTTGATTCTAAACCAAATTGGCAGCCTATTTGAATGAATTTTTTACCCGAAAAAATTCCACACGAGTCCGACTCATAGGAGATTCAATTGGGTCCAGTTTCTGCTCGATCCAAGTCCGACTTAGATCAGAACAAATACAAAATTAAATCTTAATTAAATCGTGATCGATTCCAATTACACTAATTGAGACTCAATCAAACCCAATCTCAATAATTGAGTCCTGATCAAGTTCAATTACATTAATTGAAACTTGATTGACCCGGAATACAGACTTAATTAGTTGTTCATCCTTGAAATTTAGCATGTACCTCATGCTCAGTGCTAGCTGAACATAGACAGAACCAAATTCCAAATGACCCATAATTTAATTCTTAATCAAATTGGGTCAAGACCTTCCTACTTAGCTTGACTAATGTGCGTGACTCCGATAGGTTCGAACACTAAGCCGATAGTACATGAACTACTCCATGCACTAATCGAGGTGACCATCTAGCAATGATATCCGACGTCCGGATAGGTCAAATATGCAAAGCAACATTCAAGAACCTAGACATATGGTTATTGCATAATTCATCCCTATGACCATCGATGCTCAAGATGACCTCAGGGTGGAATGTCGAACTCTGGGTCCGGTCATCCATAGTGTATTTCAAATAATCAAATCAAGTGACTTATCACTTGGTTTACCCTGGCCAAGGTTTTACTGAATTGAAATACAACGAGACATCAACTCCTATAATCTGGAGCGGTCAATCCCATTTTGACTCATACACAGACTTCGGGAGTACTTGATTGCACCCAGCATCCTTTCGATCTGTGGAGTGATTGATTGTAACCCTATTTGATTTTGATGAGCTCAAAGCATTTGAGTATATCTTATGTTTACTAATGAATTCAATCTAGTGTTTCAGTGAAATTCTTGTAAATTTATGGTTAAGTGTCTCTAGATTTGGTTCAAGACATTTTGGATAAGTTAAGAAGTCAACTTGAACCAAAGTCTGAGACTCGAGTCGACTCCGGAAGATTACGAGTCGACTCCAAGCGTATCAGAAGCACTGGCACAAGCTCGAGTCGACTCCTGTACATTACGAGTCGACTCCGACTGAGAACAGACAGACGAACAGAAAGATCCAACTTAAAATCTGTCAACGAGTCGACTCCTGAAGAACGCGAGTCGACTCCGATACTGCCGAGTCGACTTCAGGGTAGTACGAGTCGACTCCAGGGAGTTACAGACAGAAAGACAAAGAAGTTATTTTGGACCCTGAGAGCCGAGTCGACTCCTGAGGAACTCGAGTCGACTCCGATGGTTGGCAGGTCGACTCCAAAGGAAGCGAGAGTCGACTCCCAGTGTGATACAAGGCAAAAGTCAGAGAGCAACTTTCGGACACTGAGAGCCGAGTCGACTCCCGCAAAGTCCGAGTCGACTCCAAGACAGCGCGACCCCAAAAAGACAGAAGACAGTATTTTCGTCTCTGAGAGGCGAGTCGACTCCAAGACAGTTCGAGTCGACTCCAAGACAGCGCGACCCCAAAAAGACAGAAGACAGTATTTTCGTCTCTGAGAGGCGAGTCGACTCCAAGACAGTTCGAGTCGACTCCAAGACAGCGCTACCCCAAAAAGACAGAAGACTGTTTTTCGGATACTGAGAGCCGAGTCGACTCCGAAACAGTTCGAGTCGACTCCAGGACGGCACGAGTCAAAAGACAGAAGATCGGGAGTTCGGACTCTGAGCGCCGAGTCGACTCCCAGAATTTTCGAGTCGACTCAAGTGAGCAAAGTTGAAGAATACAATCTATGGATTCCTTGGAATGAGTCGACTCCAAAAGTGCCAGGTCAGCTCCAGACTTTGGGGAGTCGACTCCGGGTTAAGTCGAGTCGACTCCCAGTCGAGAAGAGCACTTTAATTCAAATCCGAAACAGTTGCCGAGCCGACTCCAGAAAAGCATGAGTCGACTCCTGCTGCAGCCGAGTCGACTCCAGATCGTGCGAGTCGACTCCGATCCCAACGGAAACATTGTCAGGATGTACAGAATGTGCAGAACGGCTAGAAGATTGTGTCTAACGGCTAGTTTCCATGGGGAATGGCTTAAATAGCCATAGAGAACTGTAGCAAGGTAGAGAAGTGACATTCCATTCAAAGAAAAAAAAGAATCTTCACCTACCAAAGGATTTCAAAGGAAAAGAAGGAAGAGGGGCATTAAACTCCATCCAACCAACTCTTCCCAGCATTAAAGAAGTCTCCTTCAGTCATCAAGTCTTCGAGACACTCAAGAGGAGACCCCGAGTTCGAGAAGCCCTCCTCTACATCTTCATAAATTTGTTTGAGGGCTCTTAACTTCTCTCTTATTTATATCACTGAATATCTGCTTGTTAAGAAGCTTTATTTTTCTGTTAGCTTTTGTTCAAACCATTTGTTCCTTACTTGATTCAATCAGGAAATTGAATCAAGGGTGTAAAGGTTTGTTGGTGAGCCTAGGTTGAAACCAACGGTGTAAGGGTTTGATTGTGATCCCGGAAAAACAATCGGGTGGTTCTAGTCGGTGAGCCTGGAAAAACCGACCGAGTTCGTTGTGATCTCGTAAAACAACAAGTTAGGTTGTGAGCTTGTAAAACAACAGGCTGTAATCCGAGGGGTTATAGTGAATTCCCAAGTGAGGCTTGGGGAGTGGACGTAGGAGCAAGGGTTAGTTCCGAACCACTATAAATTTTCTTGTGTTTGTGATTGTCTTGTTGTCTCTTACTTTTATTTCATACACTGCACATAGCATCTGTCGCTGGGGGTCCAAACCGAGAACGATTGGCACAGCGGTGTGAACGGGGTTCCCTTTGAATTGCTTTGGTTGCGCTCCACCTTCCGTCGGGAAACCTGCAAGCAAGCCTCGCACCACCACTGGGGTAGTGGGGGCCCTCCGACGATCAAGTTAGAGGGAATCGAAGGAGAAGGAGAGGTAGCAGGTAGGATGATGCTATGGAGAATCTTGCTTACCCTCCCCCTTCCCCCCCAGCCCCATATATATCAGGCTGGGGGGTTTTTCTGGGAATTGGTCATCGTGTGGCACGATGGGGTTGCCACTGACGTGGCCGTTACAGGGCGTCGTGGGACAGCGCCGGGTACGGCCATGGCAGGGCATAGTGGAGCTCCGCTTTGTACGGTTGTTACAGGGGATCGTGGGGCAGCGCCGGATTCAGCCGTTGCAGGGAGTAGTGGAGCAGGGGGCCGCGGCGTGCCTCAGGAGAACAGTCTGTTGTTGTCAAGAGATTGCCGACCCGAGGTCGGATTGCTGGATCAAGGGGCAACCGACTCGGGGTCGGACTGCTGGATCAAGGGGCAGCCGACTCGGGGTCGGGCTGCGGAGCCGAAGATATCCGACCCGAGGTCGGATTGCTGGATCAAGGGGCAGCCGACTCGGGGTCGGACTGCGGAGCCGAAGATATCTGACCCGAGGTCGGACTGCTGGATCAAGGGGCAGCCGACTCGGGGTCGGGCTGCGGAGCCGAAGATATCCGACCCGAGGTCGGATTGCTGGATCAAGGGGCAGCCGTAGTCTTCCTGGGCGCGCGTGCCGGTCACGTGGGGCATGGTGGCTAAGTTCCCCCGTAACAGTAGCCCCCCACTTCCGAGCCTGGAACCAGGAGGGAAACGGGTGAAGGGAGTGATGCTTCGAGATTGCCGCCATCCCTCGGAAAGGCGCGCGCGCTCCGAGCTCCCCGCCCTTTTTTATGGCGTATGGCGGTTGTCGCTGATCTGGCGGTCTGCGGATTTCGGCGGACATCCTTCCTTAATGGCGTCGATTCGCCTTTGGGGCGAGAACGATCCTTCGGTAGCCAGGCGTCCTCTTGCGTCACCGAGGCGTCACCCGCCTTTCTGCCTATTTAACCGGGGGCCCTCCCCCGTCCGCCTTTCTCTTCACAGGCATCCTCGAGTTTCTCCCTTGTGCTGTTGCCGTTGCTGTCGGACTGTTCGTTCGCTCCTCCTTTGACGCTCTCGGAGCCGTTCTTCCTTCCCTTCCGGTGAGTTGCCCCACTCTTCAATTTAGGGCTCTCCGTACTTTCTCCTTTCGTATTAGTGTACCCCAGTCGTTCCGGTCCCTTCTCCCCTCTTGACCCCGTCCTGACCGTAGATTCTCTGGCCGTTAGGGATGGACGAAGTAAGAGCGGACCGCATTCAGTCGGAGCTGGTCCCCGAAGACCTAGATAGGTTCGTGGCCCGGTACCACCTTCCCGAAGCCTGCAACGTTACGCTCCCGGGGCCTGAGGAGAGGATGTCCCATCCTCCTCCAGGGAAGGTCGCCATTAATGAGGACATCCTTCGGGCTGGGTTCCGCTTTCCCCCCTCGGACTTAGTCGTGCAGGTGCTTCGAGGTTTAAGAGTGGCGCCGACGCAACTGGTGCCGAACTCATGGCGTACCCTGACGGCCTTCCAGGTTCTCTGCCGCATGCACGAGGTTCCCGCCACCCTGAATGTCTTTTGGGAATGCTACGGCCTGAACGGCCACCCCCGGGACAGAGGGTGGTGGTGCTTTGCGGCGCGGCTAGGGTGCGGCCTCGTCAAGGAGGCTCCTTCCTCCATTCATGGCTGGAAGGAGCGTTTCTTTTTCATCGACGTAGATCCCTCTTGGGGAATCGGGACAACCTGGGAGACGCCGATGAAGTCCCCGATCGGCCTATCGAGGTTGTCAAGGGAGGAGTCCAATGGCGTCGCCGTTTTGAGGGGGTTGGTTGCCGAGGGCCGGCTCCCCCCGGTGGCTCGCCTTATTTCCGAGGATGCCTTGGTGAACGTCGGTCTGAGCTCGGTCCCCGCCGACCGTGAGCCCGCCATCACTTCTTCTTTTTTAGCTCTTTTCTCCTCTTTCGTTTCTTCTTTCCATCAGCTTCTCAGTTTCTAACCATCTCGTTCTTTTTGCAGAAATCGACGACGTCATGCAGTCGGACAGGGCAATGGCTGTTAGTAGGGCGTCCCTACTGGAAGCGGTCCGGAGGAAGAAACGGACTCCTCCGAGCGGGGTCCCACCGGCGAAGAAGCCCCGCCAGCAGGCGACTCCGACGCCGACAGACGGGTCCGGGCCTACCGATCAGGGGGACGCCGCGGGCTCGGACCGACAGTTGGCGCCGTATCAGCCCTCCGGTGATGAGACTACCGCTTTTCCGGAGGTGTCATCCGGGCGCGCCCGAGACGGCCGGGTCGGACGCGGTCGGTCCCCAGCCCGGCCTTCAACTCGGTCGGCCTCGGATGATACGAGGAGGGGCGCGCCGAGGCCTCGGCCGAGCGGGACCCTGTCGATTTCTAGCGCGGCCCCCGCCCTGAGCATGGTCGGCATGACTCTCCCTCAAGCAATGGGTAAGGGTAAGGCCGCAGAACCACCGTCCGGCTCCGGGGCGAAGTCGGGGTCGGCCTTCATTTTCGCCGGCGCCCGAAACCTCATCGAGACGGTGCTGCTGGAGGGTGACCGTAGGCAGGTCCGGCAGATGAGGATCCCTGAAGTCGGAGCTGCCAGCTGCGTCTGCCTCATGTCGGTGAGTGTTTTTTTGTCGCTTTCGTCATTTATAGGCTCTATTGATCCCCGTCTGACGCTCTCATTTTTCCTGTCTCTTAGCTCGCCCAGTACATGATCCGTCTGGAGGAGAGCCACGAGGAACAGGCGAGGCTCCTGGCGAAGGCCGAGAGCCGACTGAAAGCTGTAGAGGAGGGAGGCCAGGCTGCGGCGGGGAGAACGACCAGGGACCTCGAGACGAGGCTCCAGGTGGCCGAAGAGCGGGCACTCGGCTTCGCCGCCCTCGAGAGGCAACTGTTGGAGGCTCAGGAGCAACTCAAGGTTGCCTCGGGTCTCGAAAGCGAGATCAGGAAGGCGGAGGAGCGAGCCGAAAAGCAGTCCCGGAAGGCTGCCGACTTCCAGAAGAGGTGGGAGAAGGCCCAGCAGTCGGCCGACAACGCCCGCAACCGAACCCGATCTCTTGAAGCCAAGATGGCCGAATTGGAGTCGGCCTTGGAGGGGACTCGTGCGAGCAACCAGGAGCTTCATTCGCGCCTGGAGGAGGCTGAGGCTGCTCGCGTCGCTGCCGAGGCGAAGCTCATGGAGGCTCGGGCCGATCTGCTGAGGGTCTCCTCCGAGGCGGACGAGCGGATTGTGGCGAAGGTCATGGAAGCGAAAGCTCAAATTACGGAGCGAGCGGAGGCGGCGCTGGCCGAGAAGAGCGCAGAAATCGGGCGTCAGGCGGTACAGGCCTATCGTCAGTCCGCCGAGTTCATTCGTGACATGTCGGATGCGGGGTCCGACTCCTTTGCCTTAGGCTTCGATGAAGGCCTGGCAAGGGTGTCCACTAAATACCCCGGAATTGACCTGAGTGGGGTCTCCCTCCTCGACTCCCCTCCGATGCCATTGCCTGCCGGTTCTCCAACCGTCTCCCTACCCTTCGCGGACGTGCTCGCCGTTCCCGATCCAGGGGTTCCTCCAAGCTGACCCTCTGTACTTTTTCTTTGTTCTTTTCTTTGTATGTTGGCGTTTTGCCATGTTGTATGGGTCTCGGCCCTGATGCAACGAAAGTTAATGCAAACAAAGTGTTTCCTCATTTCACTTTCGTCCTTCCTCTTTTTAACTCTTGATAGCGTCTCGCCGACTCCTGACTCTTGAACTCCTTCCGGCACTAGGCCAGGCATCCGAGGGTTAGGCCTCAGGAAATCCTTCCGGCGCTAGGCCAGGCATCCGAGGGTTAGGCCTCAGGAAATCCTTCCGGCGCTAGGCCAGGCATCCGAGGGTTAGGCCTCAGGAAATCCTTCCGTCGCTAGGCCAGGCATCCGAGGGTTAGGCCTCAGGAAATCCTTCCGGCGCTAGGCCAGGCATCCGAGGGTTAGGCCTCAGAAAATCCTTCCGGCGCTAGGCCAGGCATCCGAGGGTTAGGCCTCAGGAAATTCCACTCATTGGTCGGCCAAGGCTGGCGCAAGCCGAGGCAACCGGTCGGGGCTTCAGGCTAGTCTGCTCCCGGGATGATCATCGGGCTAGCCTGGCATCCGAGGACTGAGCCTCGGGGAATTCCGCTCGTTGGTCGGCCAAGGCTGGCGCAAGCCGAGGTGACCGGTCGGGGCTTCAGGCTAGTCTGCTCCCGGGATGATCATCGGGTTAGCCTGGCATCCGAGGGCCGAGCCTCGGGGAATTCCGCTCGTTGGTCGGCCAAGGCTGGCGCAAGCCGAGGTGACCGGTCGGGGCTTCAGGCTAGTCTGCTCCCGGGATGATCATCGGGTTAGCCTGGCATCCGAGGGCCGAGCCTCGGGGAATTCCGCTCGTTGGTCGGTCAAGGCTGGCGCAAGCCGAGGCGACCGGTCGGGGCTTCAGGCTAGTCTGCTCCCGGGATGATCATCGGGTTAGCCTGGCATCCGAGGGCCGAGCCTCGGAGAATTTCGCTCGTTGGTCGGCCAAGGCTGGCGCAAGCCGAGGCGACCGGTCGGGGCTTCAGGCTAGTCTGCTCCCGGGATGATCATCGGGTTAGCCTGGCATCCGAGGACTGAGCCTCGGAGAATTCCGCTCGTTGGTCGGCCAAGGCTGGCGCAAGCCGAGGTGACCGGTCGGGGCTTCAGGCTAGTCTGCTCCCGGGATGATCATCGGGTTAGCCTGGCATCCGAGGGCCGAGCCTCGGGGAATTCCGCTCGTTGGTCGGCCAAGGCTGGCGCAAGCCGAGGCGACCGGTCGGGGCTTCAGGCTAGTCTGCTCCCGGGATGATCATCGAGTTAGCCTGGCATCCGAGGACTGAGCCTCGGGGAATTCCGCTCGTTGGTCGCGCGCCTATCACTTGCCGCTCGACGGGGTTTCTCCGTGGCCAGCTGCGATCGTATTTCTCCTCCTCTCGACGCGTCGCCTGGGGAACACCAGAAGGCTATTAAATGCTAATTGAGGCGTTACCTGGGAAATCGGATCGGCCAGTTGCTGCTTGCGAGGAGTGCCAGTTAAGCGGCCGCGATACGTGCGTTCTTCGAGGCGGATGCGGCCTGGGCGCGTGCGGAGATACGTGTGCCGTGGGATACACGCCGCCCGGAGTGTCCTGCATGAAGAATGCAATTAAGGAGAACGACGTTTAGGAGGTCGTGGGAGGATACGCCTCGAGAGCCGGAACGGCTCC
Source organism: Phoenix dactylifera (assembly GCF_051530095.1). Taxonomy (NCBI): domain Eukaryota; kingdom Viridiplantae; phylum Streptophyta; class Magnoliopsida; order Arecales; family Arecaceae; genus Phoenix; species Phoenix dactylifera. The sequence goes on from NC_143205.1 coordinate 7,551,254, forward strand.
GGATTCGATGCGCCCGCATTTATTGGAGCCACCCGCATCGGAACGACCGGGGGGCCACAGTTTGGCTATAAATATAAGTGCGGGTGCGGTGGAGCCTGCCAAGCCGGAGCTGTTCAGGTTGCCATGGATCGTGGACCTCCTCTCCGGTGCGTGGCTGGAAAGCCCCTGCCGGAAGAACGGGAGGTGCGCCCCTCGCGACTTCCGCCAACTAGCCGTTTCATCTGGGATCAACGGGGAGATTCTCCCCGGTGGAACTCCGCTCTAGGCGTTTCATCCGGGATCACATCCCCCCTCTTTTCCGTCCCACCTCCCGATTGAGCTCTGCGCCAGACGCTTCATCCGGGATCGCGCCTCCTCGCGCTCTTCTCCCTTGTATTCCTTCCCTCCCCTTCTCTTGGGGAGGGCCGGAATATCCTTTGGAGGTGGCGTTCCTCTAGGAGCAGTGTGAACTCCTTCTTCGTCCACTTCTTCTTCGTCCGCGCCGGCTCTTCGTCTTTTGCGTGAGGCGTCGATGGCGCCTCCGGGGAGAAGCACCCACGCCCGGTGGGATTGCAGTTGCTTCGGGTGGAGGGTTCGGGATCCCAGATCTTCAACTCTACGGAGTCCCCACCTCTTCCTTACTTTCTTTACTCCCCAATCCCCCTCTGGGAATTCTTTGTAATCACACGAACACGCCATTGTGACCAGGAATTATTGAAATGAAAAGGACTATACATTTTTTGAACTGTCTTTCTGGCTTTGTCTTTCTACTGGTAATACACCCGTAGGTTAGCGGAATTCCAGCTCCTTGGAATTTCTCGACCATCTAGGGCCTCCAACTGGTAGGAGCCAGGTCGGTTTACCCAGCGAACCCTATACGGGCCTTCCCAATTTGGCGCCAGCTTCCCACCTTCCGCGGGTTGAGATGCTTTGGCTCGCCTTAGCACCAGATCTCTGATTCTGAAAAGTTTTGGTCGGACCTTGGAGTTATAATATCGGGCCACCCTCCGCTGATACATCGCCATCCGAACCTGCGCCATTTCCCTCGCTTCTTCCAAGAGGTCCAAGTTTCCTCGGAGTTGCTCCGAATTGGCCTCGGGTCGGTGCGTAGCCACCCGGGGCGAGGGGAGTCCGAGCTCCACGGGGACAACCGCTTCCGTGCCATAGGTTAGGCTGAAAGGCGTCTCCCCGGTAGGGGTCCGATACGTGGTCCGATACGCCCAAAGGACGTTCTCGAGTTCTTCGACCCAAGCTTGCCCCGTCCGACCGATTCGCGCCTTAATTCCATGGAGGATTGTCCGGTTTGTCACCTCGGCCTCACCGTTGGTTTGGGGATGCGACACAGATGTGAACCGATGCTCGATCCCGAATTCCTCGCAGAAGTCACGGAAATGCTTGTTGTCGAACTGTCGACCATTATCCGAGATGAGGACCTGGGGTACCCCGAATCGGACAATGATGTTTTTCTTCACGAACTTCCGGACTTGCACCTCCGTGATAGTGGCCAGCGGCTCTGCCTCCACCCACTTGGTGAAGTAGTCGATTGCAACAATCAAGAATTTCCGCTGGGCGGAAGCGACGCGGAATGGTCCGAGGATATCCATTCCCCACTGTGCGAAGGGCCAGGGGGCGGTGATTGGTGCCAAGGGGACAGAAGGGACTCTCTGGACGTTGGCGTGGCGCTGGCAGGCGTCGCATTTCCGTACGTGATCCTTTGAGTCCTCCAACAAGGTAGGCCAATAATAGCCTTGCCTCATGATCTTGTGCGCCAAGGACCTAGCCCCCGAGTGCGATCCGCAGACGCCCTCATGGACTTCGCCGAGGACGTAGGCCGCCTCCGAGGGGCGGAGGCACCTTAAGAGGGGGGCGGTAAACGAGGTCCGATACAGCCTCCCTTCATAGAGTACATAGTGGGCAGACTTCCTGACAAGTCGCCGAGCTTGATCTTCGTCTTCAGGGAGGATCCCTTCGGCGAGGTAGACGACGAGCGGGTCCATCCAAGACGGCTCCGGATCAATCGCCATCACCGCTCCAGCCTCGCCGATGCTCGGGGCATCCAGGGTCTCCAGGTAGATTGCCCTCGACAAGTTGTGCGCCTCTGCGCCCACCAAGCGGGACAACCTGTCGGCCCTGGCATTTTCGCTTCTGGGAACCTGCTGGATGTCGACACTGCCGAGGTCGGGAATGAGTGCTTGCACCTTCCGGACGTAGTTCTGCATGGTCGGGCTCCGGGCCTCGAACTCCCCACGGACCTGCCCGACCACCAGCTGGGAGTCGGTGAAGACCTTCAAACGCCGGATGCCGAGCTCCCCGGTGAGTTTGAGTCCTGCGACTAGGGCCTCGTACTCCGCCTCGTTGTTGGTAACTGAAAATCCAAACCTCAAGGCATACTCGGCTATCACTCCATCAGGACTGGTAAGGACCAGCCCGGCCCCTCCACCCTCGGGGTTCGACGACCCATCGATGTGAAGCGTCCAGGTCGGGAGGTCGAGGCTGGGCGTTTCCGGCGGTCTAGGTTCCGCCTCCTGCACCGTGCACTCAGCGAGGAAGTCCGCGAGCACCTGGGCCTTGATGGCGGGTCGAGGCTGGTAGCGGATGTCGAACTCACCGAGTTCTACTGCCCACTTCACCAGCCGTCCCGCATTCTCGGGGTTGCCGAGGATCTGTCGTAACGGTTGATCAGTTAAGAGGGTGACAGAATGGGCCTGGAAATAGGGGCGGAGCCTCCTGGTCGCGGTCAGCAGCGCGAAGGCGATCTTTTCAGCCTTCGTATACCGCGTCTCGGCGTCCCGTAGGACCCGGCTGATGTAGTACACAGGCTTTTGGAGCTTTGCCTCTTCCCGAACCAGCACCGCACTGACCGCGGTTGGGGAGACCGCCAGATAGAGGTAGAGCATCTCCCCTTCTTGCGGCTTGGACAGTAGGGGAGGAGACGCCAGGTATTCCTTGAGCTGGTCGAATGCTGCTTGACATTCGGCAGTCCAGAGGAAGTCTTTTGGGCGTTTTAACACCTTGAAGAATGGTTGGCAGCGTTCGGCCGATTTTGCCACAAATCGCCCGAGCGCGACGACCCTTCCAGCGAGCTCCTGAACTTCCTTTACTTTAGTCGGAGGGGACATACCTTGGATGGCCTTGATTTTGTCCGGGTTGGCTTCGATACCCCGCTGGTTGACAATGAAACCAAGGAACCTCCTGGCCGAAGCGCCAAAGGCGCACTTCGCTGGGTTCAGCTTCATGCGAAACTTCCGTAAGGTGGTGAAAGTCTCCTCCAGATCCACGATGTGCTGGTCTGCCTGGCGGCTCTTCACCAGCATATCGTCCACGTACACCTCCATGTTTCGGCCGATTTGCTCTTTGAAGATTTTGTTGACGAGGCGCTGGTAAGTGGCGCCAGCGTTCTTCAGACCGAAGGGCATTACCTTGTAGCAGTACAGCCCCCGGTCCGTTATAAAGGCAGTTTTCTCCTCGTCCTGTGGGGCCATCATTATCTGGTTGTAACCGGAGAAGGCGTCCATGAAAGACAGCAGCTGATATCCGGAAGTCGCGTCGACCAGTTGGTCTATCCGCGGAAGCGGGAAGCTATCCTTAGGGCACGCCTTGTTCAGGTCGGTATAGTCGACGCACATCCTCCACTTCCCGCTCGCCTTCCGGACAAGTACAACATTTGCCAGCCACTCGGGGTAACTCACCTCCCTTATGAATCCTGCCTCCAAGAGTTTGTCTACCTCCTGGTCGACCATCCGGATCCGATCCGGGGCACAGTGTCTCTTCTTCTGCTTCACTGGCCGGTGGGTCGGATCGACGTTGAGGGCGTGAGAAATGACCTCCGGGTCGATCCCAGGTACATCGGCCGCCGACCAGGCAAATACATCGGCATTGGCTCGGAGGAATTCCACCAACCGGGCCCGAGCTCCCGGGTCGAGATTGGCGCCGACCCGGACCACCCGGTCCCGGCGGCCTTCCTCGAGGGGAACTTCGACCACACCCTCGGCCGGCTCCCCCTGCCGCAAGGCCACCTCGTCTCTGGCATCAAGGGACTCGACGCTTAGGGCTTCTGCGGGCTTCTTCCCTTTGAGGGTCGCTAGAAAACATTGCCGTGCGGTCGGTTGGTCGCCTCGGACCTCCCCGATCCCGACCGCCGTGGGGAACCGCATGAGCAAGTGGTACGTAGAGACCACCGCGCGAAGGGCGTTCAGTCCGGGTCGTCCGAGGATAGCGTTGTAGGCCAAGGGAACACGGACGACCAAGAACCCGAGTCGCACCGTGGCTTCTGCGGGTGCGACGCCCGCAGTCACAGGCAGCTCAACGACACCTTCCGCTGGGACAGCGTCACCGGTGAATCCTATGAGGGGGGTGGATATTTTGTGCAACAATTGTCTGGACAAGCCCATCTTTTGGAAGGCCTCGTAAAACAAGATATCAGCTGAGCTTCCACTATCCACAAGAACACGCCTTACATCATAGTTTGCCATAGTGAGGGAGATCACCATGGCATCATCGTGGGGGGTCTGAACCCCCTTTACATCCTCATCACAAAAGGTGATTACATTGCCGACCCTCTGCCTCTTTGCGACGGCCGCCCCTAACGCTTCCGTCGAGCCCCCTGCTTTCCTCACGGGCCGGGAGCAGCCCCCAGTGATAGTGTGGATTACGCCCGCAACGGGTCGATTCTGCTCTCGAGGCTCCGGAGGGGCCGGGTCGGCCGGACGCGGGTCTGCGGGGGGACGTCGGTCGCTCACATATCGACCGAGACGCCTCCGGCGGATGAGAGCCTCGATCTCGTCCCGAAGCTGGAAGCAGTCCTCCGTGTCGTGGCCGTGGTCTCGGTGGTACTCACAGTACGCCCGGGAGGGCCTCTTCCCAGGGATCCTCCGCATCCGTCTCGGGGCCGGGAGGTCCTCCCGCCCCTTGATCTCCATAAGGATCTGGGCCCGGGGAGTCAGAAGAGGGGTGTACCGGTGAAAACATCGGGGCGGAGAGCGAGGGCGTGGGGCGCCGTGGTTCTTCGCCGGCGACGGGCTTCTGCGCCGACGCTGAGGCGTCGGGCTCCTCCTCTGGCGTGCCTCTTTCCGCCTTTTCTTCCCAAGCTTTTGTGGGATCTCGGCGGCCTCCTTGCTCCGGTGGGCGGCCGCCTCCTCGGCGTCCGCATACTGGTTCGCCCGGGACAACAGTTCTGGGAAGCTCCGCGGCAGGCGTTTGTCCAGGGAGAAGGTGAGTCTGCCCTTTCGGAAGCCACGCTTCAGGGCTGAAAGAGCTACCTCCTGACTCACGTTCCGGACCTCCAGCGTAGTCCTGTTGAAGCGGGTAAGATAATCCCGCAGGCTTTCTCCCTCGTTTTGCCGGACATCAAAGAGGGAGTCGGAGACCAGTCGCCGCCGGCTACTGACGGCGAAATGAGTGATGAAGAGGCGAGTGAACTGGTCGAAGGACCGGATTGAGTCAGCCTCCAGCCCGGCGAACCATGCCCTCGCCGGGCCACGGAGGGTTGTCGGGAAAGCCTTGCAGAGAAGGGGATCTGTGCTCCGTGGAGGAGCATAAGGGTCCTGAAACTCTCGACGTGATCCCGCGGATCCGCCGCCCCGTCGTAGGGCTCGATCGCCGGCATTTTGATCTCCGGCGGATTCGGGGTCCGCAGGATCCTCGAGGCGAGCGCCGGCTGGGAGGAGATCTCTAAGTCGGCGAAGAGATCTTTGGAATGGCCCTTCAGGACCTGGAGTTGTCGGTGGAGATCGTCCACCCGCCGGTCCAGGGAGCGCGACCGGTGGGTGGGAGACAAGGAGCGGCGAGAGGGGGACCGACTGGAGCGCGGGTTCCTCGAGGACTGGGGGGTCTGGGAACGCGCCCGGGCCCGCCTCTCGTACCCCGCGCAGCTCCGGTGGGAAGGTCCCAGCAGAATGGAGCGTGCTCAAGAATCCTCCTCGCGCCGGCGCTCCTCCCCATGGGAGAGGAAGGAGCGCGGGTTGAGGAGGACAGGCGAACGCTCAGGCAGCGGCGGCTCCTGAGCCTGCTGCGGCGCCCGGGACATCGCACCCTGCAGATTCTGCACCGCCTCCGCGAGGGTGCGAACCTGCTGGGTTAGCTGGTCGAACTGGGCGGCTTCGACCATCTGAATGGGCGGTGGGGCGGTGGAGTGTTGCTGAGAGCGTGTTGGAGATGCAGCGGCCTCCCGGCCAGTGGCGCGAGAGGCCCCGCGACCGGAAGCATTGGAAGCTCCACGACCACCTCGCCGTGCCATTACGATCGCTCTGAGATCCGGGCCCTTCCTCTAGCGCCAACTGTTGCTGGGGGTCCAAACCGAGAACGATTGGCACAGCGGTGTGAACGGGGTTCCCTTTGAATTGCTTTGGTTGCGCTCCACCTTCCGCCGGGAAACCTGCAAGCAAGTCTCGCACCACCACTGGGGTAGTGGGGGCCCTCCGACGATCAAGTTAGAGGAAATCGAAGGAGAAGGAGAGGTAGCAGGTAGGATGATGCTATGGAGAATCTTGCTTACCCTCCCCCTTCCCCCCCAGCCCCATATACATCAGGCTGGGGGGTTTTTCTGGGGATTGGTCATCGTGTGGCACGATGGGGTTGCCACTGACGTGGCCGTTACAGGGCGTCGTGGGGCAGCGCCGGGTACGGCCATGGCAGGGCGTAGTGGAGCTCCGCTTTGTACGGTTGTTACAGGGGATCGTGGGGCAGCGCCGGATTCGGCCGTTGCAGGGAGTAGTGGAGCAGGGGGCCGCGGCGTGCCTCAGGAGAACAGTCTGTTGTTGTCAAGAGATTGCCGACCCGAGGTCGGATTGCTGGATCAAGGGGCAACCGACTCGGGGTCGGACTGCTGGATCAAGGGGCAGCCGACTCGGGGTCGGGCTGCGGAGCCGAAGATATCCGACCCGAGGTCGGATTGCTGGATCAAGGGGCAGCCGACTCGGGGTCGGACTGCGGAGCCGAAGATATCCGACCCGAGGTCGGACTGCTGGATCAAGGGGCAGCCGACTCGGGGTCGAGCTGCGGAGCCGAAGATATCCGACCCGAGGTCGGATTGCTGGATCAAGGGGCAGCCGTAGTCTTCCTGGGCGCGCGTGCCGGTCACGTGGGGCATGGTGGCTAAGTTCCCCCGTAACAGCATCTAATTAATCCACTTGCAAAAAGCATTAATTAGTTATTCACAAACCTTTTAATTGCTATAATTATTTTAAGACCCAATTCACCCCCCCTCTTGGGTTGTCTATCTGGGCAACAAGTGGTATCAGAGCCGGAACTCTATTACCTAAAGAGTAAAAGATCAAAATGACAACCCCATTTGGATCTTCTCATATTGAGGGCCAGTCCACCCATAGACCTTCATTTTTTAATGGATCCGACTACTCATATTGGAAGGCTAGGATGAGAATATTTATCCAAGCCCAAGACTATGAGATGTGGACCACCATACTAAATGGACCATACATCCCATCCATTTATGTAGAGGGTGTCACTGTACCCAAGCTTGAAAAGGATTGGGATGACAATGACATAAGGAAGGCACAACTAAATGCCAAAGCCATGAATGTGCTTTATTGTGCTTTAGATAGAAATGAATTCAATAGAGTCTCTACTTGCATTTCTGTAAAAGAGATTTGGGATAGACTTGAAGTGACCCACGAGGGCACAAATCAAGTAAAAGAATCCAAAATAAATATATTAGTTCATAAGTATGAATTATTTAAAATGGATTCTAATGAAACAATCACTTGCATGTTCACTAGATTTACTGACATGGTCAATGGCCTAAAAAGCCTTGGCAAAAATTATACTAACAGTGAGCTTGTCAGGAAGATTCTTCGTTGTCTACCAAGGTCATGGGAAGCCAAGGTGATGGCAATCCAAGAAGCCAAGGACTTAAACAAGCTGCCACTCGAGGAGCTACTTGGATCCCTCATGACGCATGAGCTAACAATGAAACAACACAATGAAGAAGAGTCCTCTCACACGAAAAAGGTAATAGCACTAAAATTTGTTTCCACTCACAAAGATTTGTCTTGCAGCAGTAGCAGTGAAGAGGAAGACAATGAGGGAGATGATGATGAGGCTCTCCTTGTAAGAAAATTCCGTAGATTCATCAACCGGAAGAAGTCCTCTCATCAAAGGAGAGGCCCCTCAAGCTCCTATCACAAGGATAAAGATAAGGAAAGGGAAAATGAGGGGATCGGATGTTATGAGTGTAAGAAGCCGGGGCATTTCAGAGCTGAGTGTCCTTTGCTGAAGAAGGAGAGCAAGTACAAGAAAAAGAAAGTCCTCGTCTCCACACTATCGGACTCCGATACATCATCATCATCATCGGATGAGGAACAAGAAGAAAAGGCCAACCTATGTTTTATGGCTAACGACAATGAGGTAACATCCGAAACACATTTAGACTTTACCTTTGATGAATTATATGATGCTTTCAATGAATTAATGGACGAGTATAAGACAATAAACCTTAAGAACAAAGAGTTGAAACTAACTAACCAAATTCACCTCCGTAAGTACGATACATTAATTAAGGATAAAGATGTTATCATTAAAGAAAATTCAGAACTTAAGACAAGCAACCAAATGTTAATTCAAAAGACTAGTGCCTTAATTAAAGATAACGAAAGACTAACCAAAGAAATATTAGAACTTAAAAACAATAAACAAATCATAAAAGAGAGTCTCACAAAAGACCTAAATGGACTAAAAATAGAAAAACAAAAATTGGCACTAGAACTTGAAAAGTACAAGCCTTTTGTAGAAAAATTTACATATAGCTCAGAAAAATTAGAAATGATACTTAAAAGTCAACGAGCTGTGTTCAATAGAGCTGGTTTAGGGTATAAACCTAAAAATAAGCAAAAGCTCCTTAGTAATTTCTTTGTAAAAGCTGGGGAAAGCAAAACTAAGAAAATAACATGTTTTTGCTGTGGAACATTAGGACATAAAGCAAATGTGTGTGATTATAGAAAAGGAAAAACTAAGAGAAAAATTAAAAGGGTTTGGGTTCCAAAAGGAACCAACATTACTAACCATGAAGGACCCAAAAAAACTTGGGTACCTAAAATTGTATGATTTGCTTGTGTAGGAGTGTCTTGCAGCCAAGGTCGACAAAAATTGTTGGTACTTGGATAGTGGCTGCTCAAGATACATGACGGGTGACAAAGACCAATTCTTCACCCTTGAGCCTAAGAAGGGAGGTGCTGTGACATTTGGAGACAATAACCAAGGTCACATCATTGGTATAGGTAAAGTACAAATCATCTTTTCAACCTTTATTGATAATGTTAGATATATTGATGATCTTAAGCATAATCTACTTAGCATTAGTCAATTGTGTGATAGAGGTTTTGATGTTTTGTTCAAACCATCTTTATGCATCATAACCAACTCAAATGACAACAGTTTAGTTTTTAAAGGAATAAGACGTGGGAATGTGTATGTAGTAGACCTTGAGGATCTTGCCAAACATAACCCATGTTTAGTTGTTAATGAAACTAAGGATAATGATGCTAGTTGGTTATGGCACCGTAAGTTGGGTCATGCAAGTATGGACACAATATCAAAACTAGTTAAAAGAGATTCCGTGATAGGTTTGCCAAAACTAAAGTTTGAGAAGAATAAAATATGTGAAGCTTGTCAATATGGCAAACAATCAAGGAACTCATTTAAATCCATAAATTGTGTCTCTACCTCTAGACCTCTAGAACTACTACACATGGATCTATTCGGACCAACTAGAACCACAAGTCTAGGTGGAAATAAATATAATCTAGTTATTGTAGATGATTTTTCTAGATATACTTGAGTCATGTTCTTAGCTCATAAAGATCAAGCATTTTCAGTATTTAAGAAATTTCATAAAGAAGTAACAAATGCTAGAGATACTTCAGTCATAGCTATTAGAAGTGATCATGGAACGGAATTTGAAAATCATCTATTTGATGAATTTTGCAATAAAAAGGGAATAACTCATAATTTTTCTGCACCTAGAACACCACAACAAAATGGAGTTGTAGAAAGGAAAAATAGAACCCTAGAGGAAATGGCTAGAACCATGCTATGTGAAAGTAACCTCCCTAAGTACTTTTGGGGAGAAGCCATTAATACCTCATGTCATATATTAAATAGAGTTTTATTGAGACCCATTATAAAGAAAATACCATATGAACTTTGGAAAAATAGAAAACCAAAAGTAAACTATTTTCATGTCTTTGGATGTAGGTGTTTTGTTCATAATAATGGGAAAGATAATTTAGGTAAATTTGACTCTAAATCTGATGAGGGTATATTTTTGGGATATTCTACAACTAGTAAAGCCTATAGAGTTTTTAATAAAAGAACCCTTGTTATTGAAGAATCTATACATGTTGTTTTTGATGATTCTAGTGATATCTCTTCTAGCAAGAGAGTTGATCTTGATGATGATGCTGAAATTCTTGAAGAAAAGATTGATGAGATGACATTACAAGAAGATGAACAAAAATTAATTAGAAATGCATCATCAAGCCAAGAGGCTATTGTGGATCATGGGCTGACTAAGGCTTGGAAGTATGCTCATGGGCATCCTAAGGAATTAATTTTAGATGATCCATCTCAACCTGTTAGGACTAGAGCATCTCTTAGGAACTTAAATAATCATCTAGCTTTTGTCTCACATTTTGAACCCAAACACATAGAAGAAGCTGAAAAAGATGTAAATTGGATAAATGCAATGCAAGAAGAACTAAACCAATTTACTAGAAACAAGGTATGGAACCTAGTTGAACGACCCTCTAAATATTCAATTATAGGTACCAAATGGATATATAAAAATAAACTTGATGAAAATGAAATTATAATTAGGAATAAGGCTAGACTAGTAGCAAAGGGCTATAATCAAGAAGAAGGTATAGATTTTGATGAAACCTTTGCTCCTGTAGCTAGACTTGAGGCAATTAGATTATTACTAGCATTCGCATGCTCTAAGGATTTCAAATTATTTCAAATGGATGTAAAAAGTGCATTTTTTGAATGGGTATATTAATGAGGAGGTGTATGTAGAACAACCTCCTGGTTTTGAAAATCATCAATACCCTAATCATGTGTATAAATTGAACAAAGCACTTTATGGTTTGAAACAAGCACCTAGAGCATGGTATGAAAGACTTAGCAAATTTCTACTAGATCATGAGTTCTCTAGGAGAAATGTAGATACAACACTGTTTTTAAAGAAGAAAAATAAAGAAATGTTAGTAGTGCAGATTTATGTTGATGATATTATTTTCGGTGCTACTAACAATCGCCTCTGCGAAAAATTTGCTGACTTGATGCAGAGTGAGTTTGAAATGAGCATGATGGGAGAGCTGAACTATTTCCTCGGGCTTCAAATCAAACAATCTGAAGAAGGGATCTTCATCAATCAAGCTAAATACATCAAGGAGATGCTTAAGAAGTTTGATATGGAGGGAAACAAGTCAATCAGCACACCCATGAGCTCATCATGCAAACTAGACCAAGATGAATCAGGTAAATCTGTAGATCAAAAGATGTATAGAGATATGATAGGATCTTTATTGTATCTCACTGCAAGTAGACCTGATATCATGTTTAGTGTATGCATGTGTGCTAGATATCAGTCTAATCCTAAGAAATCTCATCTAATTGCAGTCAAGAGAATCTTTAAATACCTAATAGGAACAAAAAATATAGGTTTTATGGTATTCTAAAGAATCTAGCCTGAACTTATAGGATACACAGATTCAGACTTTGCTGGTTGTAAACTTGATAGAAAAAGCACCAGCGGGTCATGTCAATTCTTAGGAGAAAATTTAATCCCATGGTTTAGCAAGAAACAAAACTCGGTTGCATTATCTACTGCTGAAGCTGAATATGTTGCTGCCGGGAGTTGTTGTGCTCAAATCATTTGGATCAAACAACAACTGGAAGATTATGGAATTAAACAAGATAAAATTTCCATTAATTGTGACAATACAAGTGCTATTAACTTAACTAAGAATCCAATTCAGCACTCAAGAACCAAACACATTGAAATAAGACATCACTTCATAAGAGATCATGTACTGAATGGTGATGTTACACTTTAATTTATTTGCACTGATGATCAACTAGCTGACATCTTTACAAAACCCTTGAGTGAAGAGAGATTTAGTGTGCTTAGGAGAGGATTAGGAGTGATTGATCCATCCTAGTGATGTTCTCTTCTAGTTCATTGATTTTGATGATTAGGTTGTGTTAAATATAGAGTCTCTCATCGATGATTATCAAATCAGATCATAAACTTAGTGATTATCCCTTGTTTGGCACGAAAATAGCATGATTTTTAGGTGCGTGCCAGAGTTCGAGTCGACTCGGATACGTTTCAGAGTCGGCTCATGAGGGGGAGTCGACTCGCACACAGATGGGAGTCGACTCGAGGTCGATGGCAACATATGGGGAGTCGACTCGCGCATATTTTGGAGTCGACTCGAGGTCGAGTCGACTCGCGACTTACTGGAGTCGACTCGCGGTCGGGAATCCGATGTTTTAACCCTAATCGAAGCGTTTAATCAACACTTCTATTCACCGCCTCCACTGTTCACAAACCCTAGAGCCGTCTCCGACCTCCATTAGGGCTTTTCCGTCGAGCTTCTTCCGACCATTAGGACTTTTCCCCCTCTCTAGGTCTACTATGCCTCGTAAGGTAGTTGTCCCGAGCCGGAAGAGGCCTCAATCCGCGAGCGGCACCGAGCGACGGTCCAAGGCTCGGAATGAACGCGTGAGGCCACAACCTCTGGTTCCTTCCCCGCCGAGGCCGGTTCCCTCGCGTCCGTGCGCCGGGAAGGCGGTCTCCACCGGGAGATATGTCAACTTCGACTATCTCTCCCGGGAAGGCTTCACAATAGGGCATAGGTTGAGGGCCCAAGGATTAGAGTTGCTTTGCTCCCTGGATCTCCCTACTTACCGGGGGCTAGTAAGGGAGTTTTATGGGACAGTTTCTAGGGGTAATGGTGGGATACAGGGAACCGTAGCCGGTGTCCCTTTATTCATTTCAGAGGATTTTATAGCACAAATCCTACATCTTCCCCAAGTAGGGGTGTTTCCCACTCACCCGGCCGATAGGACTGAGGCCCTTACGGCCATATTAGGGAGTCCACCCCAGTCCCCACTAGATGAGGTGTCCGCTAGTCAGCTTTCAGTTGAAATGCGGCTCCTCCTGAGTATTATATCTAGGACCCTCTTTCCCAAGACCGGCCGCTTTGACTTTGTATTCGAGAGGGACCTAGCCCTAATGTAATATATTCTCCAAGATACCCCAATTAACTTTCCTAAGCTGATCTACAAATACCTATGTGAGCCACTAGACAAACCTAGGCTCACCCTTCCATATGGGATGTTGTATACCCTGATTTTTAGGGAGTCCGAGGTCCCCATTCCTGAGGGGGAACCCTCTCGCGCACTGCGATACACAGATCGCATGGGTGAGGGAACCCTTCACAGGATGGAATTTGATAAGGTTGAGGGAGTCTGGGTCAGGAAATCATCCTCTTCCACACCTACTACTCGACACTCGCCCAGCCCTGATCATGATTCTGACTTTCCCACCTATCCCTCCACCTCAGCACCATCCACTTCAGCCGGACCCTCCTCTTCAGCACCTCCTACTCAGCCACTAGAGGTCCGGATCTCTCCTGAGCAGCTCCGGAAGCTGCGGCAGGAGATCGTGCAGGATCTTCGGGACGACCTACTGAGGGAGCTCCGAGGTCCAGCCACTGCCCCCTCTTCTGCATTGGTTCCCTCATTGTCAGCCGTGACCGAGATGACGGCTCATCTGAGGGAAGAGATTTACAACGTCAGAAGCCTTATACAAGCCTAGTTCTCAAATATGAGTGATGTCACAAGCAACACAAGAAAGATGCGAGATGACATCCGACACGACTTGGGCAGCCAGAGTCAGAGGGCCGAGCGTTTGGCGAATGTGTTGATCTCCAAGTTGGATACCCTTCAGGAGAGTCTGACTGAGCTCTCCTCGATCCACAGTAGGGCCACCTCGGCGATCATCACGCAGCTAGGGAACGTCACAGATGGGGTCAGTCTACTTATGGAACAATCAAGACTGAGCAAGGGAGCCACATCCTCCTTAAAGAAGCCCTAGCTTGCTTTTTCATTTTGACATGTACTTACTGCTTTACTCTTTGTATCTACAAGTGTACCTACATATACAATCAATACAATGAGTAGACAATTTTCTTCAATACTGTGCAAATTTAATCTCTATTGCTTGTGTGATGTGCTTTCTTCCTTTTTGCTATGATGACAAAAAGGGGGAGAAAATATATTAAATAGACATGTAAAGGGAATCAATGAAAATCAATAAAAAGCAAACTTTTAAAACACACAATAATTTGCTCTTAGTGGATTCGATACCTCGAGGCTCATTATCTCTCTGTTGGGGCTCCTAACGGAGTAATCTCCAAAATCTATTCAAGGGATATTCGGAGATTAGTTGAATCATACTCAAGAACAAATTGGCAGATTTCCCTCTAAAAACCGAAAATTTAAGTTCAAAAGCTTCAATACACTAAAAGAAATTTTAGAGAATCAAAACAAAGTTGAATGCATGTGTTGAGGGGGAGAATCTGAATTTTTAAGAAAGCAAACTCATTAAATATATATAAGCCAAACAATTGATTGCATGACATGAAGGCTTATATAATTCCAAATGAAAGGGGGAGCTTTAACTTCAAAATTTACTGTTTCACACCTTTCAGTTTTGGATAAATTAAAATAACTAGACACTTGAATTCATTTTAAAATTTTACTATAAATCTTCTTGTTTGTTGAGCAATTCACTTTACATATACTCAATGTTTTGTCATCATCAAAAAGGGGGAGATTGTGGAGTGATTGATTATAACCCTATTTGATTTTGATGAGCTCAAAGCATTTGAGTATATCTTATGTTTACTAATGAATTCAATCTAGTGTTTCAGTGAAATTCTTGTAAATTTATGGTTAAGTGTCTCTAGATTTGGTTCAAGACATTTTGGATAAGTTAAGAAGTCAATTTGAACCAAAGTCTGAGACTCGAGTCGACTCCGGGAGATTACGAGTCGACTCCAAGCGTATCAGAAGCACTGGCACAGGCTCGAGTCGACTCCTGTACATTACGAGTCGACTCCGACTGAGAACAGACAGACGAACAGAAAGATCCAACTCAAAACCTGTCAACGAGTCGACTCCTGAAGAACGCAAGTCGACTCCGATACTGCCGAGTCGACTCCAGGGTAGTACGAGTCGACTCCAGGGAGTTACAGACAGAAAGACAGAGAAGTTATTTTGGACCCTGAGAGCCGAGTCGACTCTTAAGGAACTCGAGTCGACTCCGATGGTTGGCAGGTCGACTCCAAAGGAAGCGAGAGTCGACTCCCAGTGTGATACAAGGCAAAAGTCAGAGAGCAACTTTCAGACACTGAGAGCCGAGTCGACTCCCGCAAAGTCCGAGTCGACTCCAAGACAGCGCGACCCCAAAAAGACAGAAGACAGTATTTTCGTCTCTGAGAGGCGAGTCGACTCCAAGACAGTTCGAGTCGACTCCAAGACAGTGCGACCCCAAAAAGACAGAAGATAGTATTTTCGTCTCTGAGAGGCGAGTCGACTCCAAGACAGTTCGAGTCGACTCCAAGACAGCGCTACCTCAAAAAGACAGAAGACTGTTTTTCGGATACTGAGAGCCGAGTCGACTCCGAAATAGTTTGAGTCGACTCCAGGACGGCACGAGTCAAAAGACAGAAGATCGGGAGTTCGGATTCTGAGCGCCGAGTCGACTCCCAAAATTTCCGAGTCGACTCAAGTGAGCAAAGTTGAAGAATACAATCTATGGATTTCTTGGAATGAGTCGACTCCAAAAGTGCCAGGTCAACTCCAGACTTTGGGGAGTCGACTCCGGGTTAAGTCGAGTCGACTCCCAGTCGAGAAGAGCACTTTAATTCAAATTCGGAACAGTTGCCGAGCCGACTCCAGAAAAGCATGAGTCGACTCCTGCTGCAGCCGAGTCGACTCCAGATCGCGCGAGTCGACTCCGATCCCAACGAAAACATTGTCAGGATGTGCAGAATGTGCAGAACGGCTAGAAGATTGTGTCTAACGGCTAGTTTCCGTGGGCAATGGCTTAAATAGCCACAGAGAACTGTAGCAAGGTAGAGAAGTGACATTCCATTCAAAGAAAAAAAAGAATCTTCACCTACCAAAGGATTTCAAAGGAAAAGAAGGAAGAGGGGCATTAAACTCCATCCAACCAACTCTTCCCAGCATTAAAGAAGTCTTCTTCAGTCATCAAGTTTTCGAGACACTCAAGAGGAGACCCCGAGTTCGAGAAGCCCTCCTCTACATCTTCATAAATTTGTTTGAGGGCTCTTAACTTCTCTCTTATTTATATCACTGAATATCTGCTTGTTAAGAAGCTTTATTTTTCTGTTAGCTTTTGTTCAAACCATTTGTTCCTTACTTGATTCAATCAGGGGATTGAATCAAGGGTGTAAAGGTTTGTTGGTGAGCCTAGGTTGAAACCAACGGTGTAAGGGTTTGATTGTGATCCCGAGAAAACAATCGGGTGGTTCTAGTCGGTGAGCCTGAAAAAACCGACCGAGTTCGTTGTGATCTCGTAAAACAACAAGTTAGGTTGTGAGCTTGTAAAACAACCGGCTGTAATCCGAGGGGTTATAGTAAATTCCCAAGCGAGGCTTGGGGAGTAGACGTAGGAGCAAGGGTTAGCTCCGAACCACTATAAATTTCCTTGTGTTTGTGATTGTCTTGTTGTCTCTTACTTTCATTTCATACACTGCACATAGCATCTAATTAATCCACTTGCAAAAAGCATTAATTAGTTATTCACAAACCTTTTAATTGCTATAATTATTTTAAGACCCAATTCACCCCCCCTCTTGGGTTGTCTATCTGGGCAACACGATCCCTGAATTAGAAATTCAGATCGTCCAATGCCTAAGTACAGTGAGTTGCTTGCAAGTCACCGTGACAGTCTCAGATCTAAGGGGTACTTATGTCCATACACTTTGCTAGCTAACTTCCGACAGTGGAGTGCTACACAGGTGAGTCACTGTTCAGTGACGATGTACTCCTACATCTCACCTGTATGCCATACAGTATCTCTACATTTCTTGATTTAAGAGGACAACCAACTAAATGGTACACAACGACCTATACTTGACATAGTTATCGTCCAATTAACAGCTCATCATTTGGTCGCGAACTGGTTTAAGGACTAAATGATAAAACCTTCTTTATCCACTAAATTAGTCCTAAGGACTTCATCACAATACACAGGAGTTCAATTTGAAGATGTAACACTTGTGATGAATAGAAAAATGCCAAAATAAATTTTTATTCATTTTAATAAAACATATACATACACCAATTTCTTACAATTAAAAAATTGGCTTTGGGACACAATTTCCAACAACTCCCACTTGGACTAAAGCCAATTTGTACATTATCTTATACCCACTTTGTACAGTATCTTATATCCATTTTCGATTTGTGATAATCGAACTCCTTTACAAAAAGGGTTTTAGTGAATGG
The DNA here is from genome assembly GCF_051530095.1 of Phoenix dactylifera. Classification (NCBI taxonomy): domain Eukaryota; kingdom Viridiplantae; phylum Streptophyta; class Magnoliopsida; order Arecales; family Arecaceae; genus Phoenix; species Phoenix dactylifera. The sequence continues at coordinate 7,568,792 of NC_143205.1, forward strand.
ATCAGCTAGGTTCTCCTTTCCATGGATCTTCTGAAGATTGACGTCACCTCGTTCCACGATCTCTTGTACCAGGTGGTAGCGACGTAGAATGTGCTTGTTCTTATGGTGAGACTTTGACTCCTTTGCTTATGCAATGGCTCTAGTATTGTCACAATACAAAAGAACTGGACCGTTGATTGAAGGAGCAACACCAAGTTGATTTATGAACTTCTTGATCCAAATAGCTTCCTTTGCGGCATCTGATGCAACAACATATTCTGCTTCGCATGCAGAATCGGCTATGGAATGCTGCTTGAAACTTTTCTAGCAGAGTGCTCCTTCATTCAAAGTAAACACAAATTCTGACATACTCTTACTGTCATCATGATCTGACTGAAAACTGGAGTCTGTAAACCCCACAAGTTTTAAGTCAGATTCTCCATAGATTAACCATTGGTCCTTAATATTTCTCAAATACTTAAGGATGGTTTTCACCACCTTCCAATGGTTCTTATCCGGATCAGACTGATACCTACTCGCTACTGCTAAAGAGTAAGCAACATCTGGTCTCGTACATATCATGGCGTACATGATAGATCCCACTGCAGAAGCATGTGGGATTCTACTCATACGCTCTCTCTCTTCGGAAGTTGTCGGACAATCTTTCTTAGAGAGAGAAATTTCTTGGCCTATCGGAAGATAGCCCTTTTTGGAATTCTCCATGTTGAACCGCTTCAACATAGTATCGATGTACGTGGATTGGGACAATACAAGCAACCTCTTAGACCTATCTCTATAGATTTTCATCCCTAGGATGTAGCATGCTTCTCCCAGATCCTTCATGGAGAACTGTGATGACAACCAGAGTTTTACATTTTGTAATGCAGGGTTGTTATTCCCAATTAGGAGAATGTCATCCACATACAAGACAAGGAATGTGATCACTGAACCATTAGCCCACTTGTAGACATAAGGTTCTTATTCGTTCTTAACGAAGCCATACGTTTTGATAGTTTTATCGAAACGTATGTTCCAATTTCGAGAAGCTTGCTTAAGTCCATAAATGGACTTTTGTAGCTTGCATACTTTGGACTCATTTGTGGATGTGAAACCCTCAAGTTGTATCATATACACCTCTTCTTCCAGCTCTCCATTTAGAAAAGTTGTTTTCACATCCATTTGCCAGATTTCATAATCCATATATGTTGTTATAGCAAGCATGATCCGAATAGATTTTAGCATTGCCATAGGGAAAAAAGTCTCCTCATAGTCGATACCATAATATTGACGATACCCCTTGGCAACCAAACGGGCTTTATAGGTCTCCACCTTTCCGTCTGCGCCTCTCTTTCTTTTGAAGATCCATTTGTACCCTATGGGTTTTATCCCTTCGAATGGATCAACTAGTGTCCATACACTATTGATTTCCATGGATTCCATTTCGGATCTCATGGCGTTAAGCCATAACTCGAGTCGGACCTCTGCATAGCATCCATATAAGTGATCGGATCCTTATTGTTCTCATCGAGCTCAATGGATCTGCGTCTTGGACCAAGAAACCATAGTATCTGTCCACTTGACGCGGTACTCTACCTGATCGTCTTAATGGTGCTTCTACATTGGGCTCCGGGTTTGATCTAATTGAATCTGGTTCTGTGGGTTCAATAGATTGTGTTAAATCTTCCACCTGCTGAACTTCACTAAATTCAACCTTAGAGGCAACAATTCCTTCACTAAGGAATTTCCTTTCCAAAAAGGTTGCCTTAAGTCCTACGAACACCTTTTGTTTATTAGGAAGGTAGAAGTAATAGCCCCTAGTTTCCTTGGGGTACCCTACAAAATAACACTTATCGGACCTAGGACCAAGTTTGTCAGTTTGAGAACGTTTAACATAAGCCGGATATCCCCAAACCCTAAGGTATGAAAGTGTCGGCTTACGCCCAGTCCATATCTCATATGGAGTCTTCTCAACGGACTTACTTGGAACCTTATTTAGTATTATATACGCAGACTCTAAAGCATAACCCCAAAAAGATAAAGGCAGACTAGTAAACCCCATCCTGGATCAAACCATGTCTAACAGAGTTTGATTCCTCCTTTCGGATACACCATTGTGCTGAGGTGTTCCTGGAGGGGTCCATTATGAGAGAATCTCATTCTCCTCTAGATAAGTCAAGAAATCACCGGAAATGTATTCTCCTCCTCGGTCTGACCGAAGGATCTTAATACTTTTTCTAGTCTGTTTTTCTACTTCATTACGAAATCGTTTGAACATTTCAAATGATTCCGACTTATGCTTCATTAGATAGATATACCCATACCTAGATAGGTCATCTGTGAAGGTTATGAAGTAGGCATAACCACCTTTGGCACTTACGTTCATGGGTCCACATACATCAGTATGTATGAGGCCAAGAACATCGTTGGCTCGTTCACCCTTTCCAGCAAAAAGTGTGGCCATCTTACCCAGAAGATAGGATTCACAAGTTGGCAATGATTCACAATCATTGATTTCTAAAATGCCCTGTTGGGCTAACTTGTTTATCCTGTTTTTATTTATGTGACCTAGCCGGCAATGTCACAAATAGGCTTCATTGACATTATCTAACTTAGGGCGTTTATTAGAAGTGTACATTATATTCACAGGCAGTGATAGAGTATAAATGTCATGTGTCAATTGTCCACGAAAAATTTTAATACCATTCAGAATGATATCACAAAAATTTTCTTTTATTGATAAACAATAACCATTTTTGGCCAAAAGACCTACAGAGATGACATTCATCAAAAATGCTGGACAATAATGACAATCATCTAATATGACTACTCTAGATTTAAAAACAAGCTTAATGGCTCCTAAATCTAGGATTGGAACAGATCTTCCATCTCCAACGTTCAGGAATCTTTCGCCATTCTTGAATCTTCTACTAACTTGAAATCCCTGCAACGAATTGCAAATATTAATTGGACTTTCGATATCCAATACCCAAGCAGTAGAATCATAAATAGAAAAATTACAAGGTGTTATCATATAATTACCTTGTGTAGCAACTGTTTGCTGCTTTTTCTTCTTAGGCCTGTTTGGATCAAGGGACGCTATGTAAGCCGGACAGTTCCGCTTCCAATGACCCATCTTCTTACAGAAGAAGCACTCTGCCTTGCTCTTATCAGCTTTATGCTTCTTAGTCTGGCTGCGCTTAGAGACCCCAGCACGAGCTTTCTGCACCTTCTTCTTCTTTTCTTTCTTAAAGGAAGAAAGTCCTGCAGAAGTCCCACCTACCACATTCACCGACTCCTTTTTGAGTTGGTGATCCTTCTCATAGGTCTGCAGTAAACCTAGCAAACCATGATAGGATACTTCAGGTTTAGTCATTCTATAATGACTAAGGAAGGTCAGATAGGACTTGGGAAGTGAGTTCAAAATGGTGTTCTTGCCCAATTGCTCGTGCAAAGGAAAGCCAAGTTTACTCAGGCGATCGATTTGTTCGACCATGTACAATACATGATCGGTGACTGATGCCCCTTCCCTCATGCGGGCATTGAATATAGCGCAGGAGGTCTTATGTCGTTCGACATTATCAGGTGTGCCGAAAGACTCCTTCAACATTTGAAGGATTTTCACTAGCTGCGCTTCCTTGAATTTACGACTAAACTCGTCATTCATCGAGGCCCTCATGATGCAGCGCACTGTAGTGCGATCGTTGAGCCACTTTTGATAAGTGTCTCTGATTGCACGTGGTGCATTGGCTGCAGGTTCCTCAGGTGCAGAATCCGATATCACATACAGGATCCGCTCATGCTCTAATACTATTTTCAACTTTCGATACCAGCTATTGAAGTTAGGTCCATTAAGCTTATCATTGTCTAATAGTGTTCGGAGGGACAATGAGTTAGCCATATTTGAAAAATAAAGGAAAACCCAACTAATCAGTATATGACTTATTTAATCCTAAAGACTTGGACTTTAGTTTAAAGTTTTCTCCCACTATTTTAATCGAATTAATAGCCTCTACCTTTAATTCGAGGAATTACTTTAATTCCCTAGTGGGTACTAGAATCCGCATAGATTGCATACGGGCCCGAGGAAGGCTCGGCCAACCCATGTGCATCTAAGAGTAGGTACATTACCAATTGGTTCTTTAAACAATTTCTAGTAATCAATTTTGCCCCAGGTGGTAATCAGTAGGCGGAGGCCTCCACTGAAAATCCTGGTTAGGTCCAACTATTAATGAACTAACTCGATGACACTACCTAATGTATGATTAGGCCCGAGGAAGGCTCGACCAACCTAATCATAATTAGATAACTCAAAAAGCTATCATATAATGAAGGATAATTCCAGTATTCAGAGGAACACCAGACGGAAGCGTCCTGCATGTTCAATTGTAATATTGGACCCATTATCATTCACCTTAATGGGAGGCTATGATCTAGTTATCTATATAACTTTATCATTTTAAGGACCTAATAATTTAAAGGATTTTAATTGATATGTGACACTGACCGATAATTCTAAATTCTCCCATTGACTTCACCAAATCATACAGAGGACTAGCTCTTATTGGTCTATTAGACACCAAAATCAGTCACACTGATTTTACTTAATGGCATGGGTGAGTGCCAAGTCTCAAGGTAGCTTAATCAAAACTTGATCGACCAAATTGGCCAGGTAAGAGAGATTATGGGAGGGTTACGCCATTAACCTCTTTTCTAGGCACCAACTATGTTGGCCAGGTAAGAGGTAGCCCCAATTAAAAACCATGATCAAATGCCGACTTACCTTAGACACCAATTGGTTTATCAAGTTGATTTAAGTTATCCTTGGGAACTCGGGCTCAACCACTGAGCCACAATCAGATCCAATTGAAATGTTTGGATATGATAAACTACAACTATTGAGTTTGATCATTTTATAAACCTTGATTTAATCTAGTTCAATAATTGATTAGATTAAATCATGTTTCTTAAGTTAGTCCATTTCAATTTGATTTCATGATTAGGTCTAACCTAGTCAACTAATCTGATTGTGCTAACCCATGCCCCAAATCCCATGTTCAAATTTAAATTTTAATTCAAATTTCAAATTTTGAATTCTAAATCTTTATTTGAAATTCAAATTTTAAAATTTAAATTCAACATTTAATTCTTAATTAAATGTATTATGATCATGGATTCAAGGTGTCAATTTATTCCAAATATAAACAATTTATATTTAAACTTTGTGGTCATAATAAATTTAAAACTGAAATTTTATAAACATCAATTATACATAATTTCACAAAAATAAACTATTTATTTTATGATACAAATTAATCTCAATTTTGTGCTAGGACAACCTTTTCACTATAAGGGGTTAACCTTATAGTAGGACAACCTTATAATTCAGCACAAGATTGATATTTTATCAATAAATCTAGATCTAATCTAAATTTAAAAATTAAATCATGCATAATTCTAGATGTTATAGGCCAATTCCATCGGCCAACCTAGCTCTGATACCAGTTGAAGGGAAAATTTTCCGAGTTGTCCGATAAAATCGAACGCCAGGCATGAAAATCAGTTTTAAAATTTTTTATTTATTTTATTTATAACAATTATAAATATTAAATTTAACTTTTATGTAAAATTATCTCAAGCCCGCAGCGGAAGTTAGTCGAGGTAATCTAGATCTGAATCCCTGAAGGTAGCTCTGCGAGGCCTGAATCTGCAAGCCCTCTACTTCGCATGCACGTCAAGCTTCGCAATAAGGTTGGATGATGTCTTTACTCGTGCAAAACAATCTTTTGCAAAAGGACCCTTGGAAGAAAGGAAATCCAGAAAAATGACCTTCTCTTTTCTGTTTCTTTCTTTCTTCTCTTTCTTTCTTTCTTCGGTTTCTTTTCTCCCGTTCTTCACAGCATGCCTGAGAACAGACGCCCGTCTCTTGATCCTGATCACAGAGGGAATGGAAGGGAGGAGAGGACACCAGACCTGGGCCGAACTCCAAACCACCAGACAGAAAGGACTCCTTCCTCTCTCTTCTTCTTCTTCACAGAATCAACCTCTCTCTGTCTGACGTTTTCTTCCCAAGAAAAATTCTCTCTCTCTCCTTTCGAGAGGAAACGGTGGCCTACATATAGGCCAATGCTGAGAGTTAAGAGGCGTAAATGGCCGAGCGTTATTGAATTCATTCATTATCGAATATGAATGAATTTGATAACGATTGTTTCAAAAACAACCGTGGAAAAAAAACAGCGATTAATACCAATTATTGTCGGATTTCAAAAATCAAACTGAACTGGAATGTTGGCGGTTCAAAACCACACATTCCGGTCCAGTCGGCCGTCTGGCCGGTGGCCGGTTGGCCGCGCAATCGCTGGTCTAAAGGGCCGCGGACGCGTGGAACAGAGCTTCTCTGTTTCATGCATCCCCGGTGTGAGTCGCGGCTCGCAGAAAAAGTGTTAATGGTCCATGAGGGGGAGTGGTCCACGGGTCCATGAGTAATATTCACGGTCAGTAGCCAATTTAAATGAGAAAAGTCAGCTTCTGATTCAAATGGGTCAGCCCATTTGATCATAAGCTAGCCTATTTGATTCTAAACTAAATTGGCAGCCCATTTGAACGAATTTTTGACCCGAAAAATTTCCACACGAGTCCGACTCATAGGAGATTCAATTGGGTCCAGTTTCGGCTCAATCCAAGTCCGACTTAGATCAGAACAAATACGAAATTAAATCTTAATTAAATCGTGATCGAGCCCAATTATACTAATTGAGACTTAATCAAACCCAATCTCAACAATTGAGTCCTGATCAAGTTCAATTACATTAATTGAAACTTGATTGACCCGGAATACAGACTTAATTAGTTGTTCATCCTTGAAATTTAGCATGTACCTCATGCTCAGTGCTAGCTGAACATAGACAGAACCAAATTCCAAATGACCCATAATTTAATTTTTAATCAAATTGGGTCAAGACCTTCCTACTTAGCTTGACTAATGTGTGTGACTCCGATGGGTTGGAACACTAAGCCGGTAGTACATAAACTACTTCATGCACTAATCGAGATGACCATCTAGCAATGATACCCGACGTCCGGATAGGTCAAATATGCAAAGCAATATTTAAGAACCTAGACGTATGGTTATTGCATAATTCATCCCTATGACCATCAATGCTCAAGATGACCTCAGAGTGGACTGCCGAACTCTGGGTCCGGTCATCCATAGTGTATGTTAAATAATCAAATCAAGTGATCTATCACTTGGTTTACCTTGGCCAAGGTTTTACTGAATTGAAATACAACGAGACATCAACTCCTATAATCTGGAGCGGTCAATCCCATCTTGACTCATACACAGACTTCGAGAGTACTTGATTGCACCCAGCATCCTTCCGATCTCTGAATTAGAAATTCAGGTCGTCCAGTGCCTAAGTACAGTGAGTTGCTTGCAAGTCACCATGACGGTCTCAAGTCTAAGGGGTACTTATGCCCATATGCTTTGCTAGCTAACTCCCGATAGTGGAGTGCTACGCAGGTGAGTCACTATTCAGTGACGATGTACTCCTACATCTCATCTGTATGCCATACAGTGTCTCCACACTTCTTGGTTTAAGAGGACAACCAACTAAATGGCACACAACGACCTATACTTGACATAGCTATCGTCCAATTGACAGCTCATCATTTGGTCGCGAACTGGTTTAAGGACTAAATGATAAAACCTTCTTTATCCACTAAATTAGTCCTAAGGACTTCATCACAATACACAGGAGTTCAATTTGAAGATGTAACACTTGTGATGAATAGAAAAATGCTAGAATAAATTTTTATTCATTTTAATAGAACATGTACATACACCAATTTCTTACAATTAAAATATTGGCTTTGGGACACAATTCCCAACATTGTCATCCCCACACCACACACTATGCGGAGGTATGCTCCCCCCGTCTGCTGAGGACAGATCTCGTCGGGAGTCTATTCCAGACCACCTTTCAAAGGAACAGAGCCAGTCTCAGGTGTAGACTAAATCGCCAGACCCAAGCGCAATCCAGGCTGGCCTCATGATCCAACTCCAGGACCCGGGCGACGTCCCCTACCCTGACCTTGGTCGTATAGGAGGTCTGTGTTGCCCAAGGAGACAACCCAAGAGGGGGAGTGAATTGGGTTTTGATTAAATATTGACCAATTAAAAATTAGGTGGGTGATTAACTAAATCTATTGCAAGTGGATTAGTTAGATCACTAGATGCAATGAGTGAAGAGAGAGAAAGAGACAAAGACCAATACAAACACAGAGAGGTTTATAGTGGTTCGGAGCCAACACTTGCTCCTACGTCCACTCCCCAAGCCGCACTTGGGAGTTCACTATAATCCCCAGGATTACAGCCGGTTGTTTTGCAAGCTCACAACCAAACTTATTGTTTTCACGAGATCACAACGAACTCGGTCGGTTTTGACAGGCTCACCGACTAGAACCAAACAATTGTTTTTTCGGGGTGACAATCAAACCCAGTTGGTTTTTTCCGGTTCACCAACCACAACCTTACACCGTTGGTTTTATCTTTGGCTCACCAACAAATCTTGCAACCCTTGATTCAATCCTCTGATTGAATCAAGTACAAAAAGCAAGAGTTTAAAGTTCACAAGTAGAGCTTCTGAAAAGCAAATATGAAACAATATAAACAATATTGAGTTAGAAGCTCTCAAACAGATTTGAGATGAGGAAGTGGGGCTTCTCGATTTCTGAGTCTCCTCTTGAATGAGTCGGAGGATGGGGAACAGTTGGTAGAGCTTTGAATGCGAAGAAAGCCTTTTTGGTTTGAGTTGAATGCACACTCCCTCCTTTTGCTTGGATTCGCTCTTGAGATGCTTTTGGTGGTTGAAAACCTTTAATACTCAAATGGAATAACTCTCTTCTTATCTACTACTGTTCACTCTAGCTATTTAAGTGATTTCCTTCGAAAAATAGCCGTTAGAGAGGAGATTAGAGCCGTTCTGACCCATCTGCATATTCTGACAATATATCCGTTGGGATCGGAGTTGACTCGCGCTTTACTGGAGACGACTCGGCCACTGTTCCAAATTTGAATTAAAGTGCATGCCTTGTTCTGGGGTCGACTCGGACTAAACTGGCGTTGACTCGCCAACAGCTGGAGATGACTCGGGCACTTAGGGGTCGGCTCGTTTTCAAGGTTCTAGAAATCCAACTTTCTGTATTTCTCTCACGAGTCGACTCAGCCAAACTAGGAGTCGACTCGGATGACTTGGGAGACGACTCTGGAACACATGGAGTCGACTCGTTCACAGGGTCTCCGAAACTGATTCTCTGCCTTTCAGACTGCTTTTCTCTGGGAGTCGACTCGCGCTTTACTGGAGATGTCTCGAAGTCTTTGCGAGTCGGCTCGCTGATAGGGTCTCAAAAACTGACGTTCTGTCTTTTTGTCTGCTTCCCTTTGGAGTCAACTCGGGACCATCTGAAGTCGACTCGCCAAGCATCGGAGTCGACTTGCAACCTTTTGGAGTCGACTCGCTAACAGGATCTAAAATCCATCGTTCTGTCTGTTCTCAGTCGGAGTCGACTCGGAGAGTCCCGGAGTCGACTCGAGCTTATGCCAGAAACTTCAAATGTCCCGGAGTCGACTCGCAAAGTTCAGGAGTCGACTCGTGATGCAGGCTTTGGTTCAAATAGAGTTCAATACTTAACCAAAATACTCTAAACCAAAGCTCAAGGCACTTAGACAGAAATTCATAAGGATTTACCTGAAACACTAGATTGAATTCATTAGAACAACATAAGATATACTCAAATACTTTGAGCTCATCAAAATCAATTAGGGAATACTCAATCACTCCGCAGTTTGCCATACCCGGACGTCCGGTCTCGCACACCTTGGCACCGGGAGGAGCTGCACCCATTCGGCCAGATGCACACGAACACCGGCCTCAATCTATCCTCATCCCACTTCCCCCTCCTGTAGTGAGTAGGTCGCTCACCCGTAGACCCTCGACCCCCTCTGGGCTGACCATGGTCGGCCACAACCTCAACTGTAGGGTGTCCATCCACGTTTCTCTTACCACGTCAATGCTCCTTCCGTCATCGATCAGCCAACTAGTGTTAGTCAGCGCTATTGGCAGATACCTCCTAATCTCACGCCACATAAAGGAGACTGACCTCCCATGCCGAATCCCCTCCACCGGCCCTACTTGACCATATTGGGCAACCATAGCTTGACTCCAGAGGCCCTAAGGCTCAAGAAGGAAACGCACCACATGTTGGGCAATGATCGCCTCACGCCTGGTCTAGGGAGACTATAGTCTAAGGCCACCTTCCCCAAGGGGCCGACAAACACTATCCCACACCACCATGTGCACCCTATGCGCCCTCCAAACGAACCCCAAAGCAAGCTCCGCAAGAGCTGCTCAATCCCGTTTAACACATTCAACAATAGCACCGTATTGGCCATAAGATACATGGGTATCGAGCTCAGTATTAACTCGACCAAAGTCAACCTATCCATCATGGAAAGCGATGATGCTTGCCAGCCCTCCAGCCTACTCTGAATCTGCTGCACCAGTCCAGCGCACTTAGAGATGCACAGCCTCCTACCAATGATGGGTATACCGAGGTAGCTCCAGACACGCTCTTGCTCTGGTATCTCTAGGATCCGCTTGACATTACGGTCAGTGCTCGAGCTAAAAGAAATGGATGACTTCTGGAGGTTAACTCTCTGACTCGAAGCAGCGCAATAATCCGCCACCACTCCTTTGAGGATCGGTGCTTTCCTCACCCACGCCCTGTCCACAAGAAGGCAATTGCCGGCAAAAAGTAAATGAGAAATGGGCCGGGCTCCCGGGCTAGGAACATAAGCTTCCATGGCTTGGGAGGCGCAAGCAGTCCGTAGTGCACGCGACAGTGCATCAAAGCACATGATGAACAAAAATGAGGATAAGGGGCATCCCTGTCGCAACCCCATAGTTGAAACTGGGCCCTCAAATGCAGGCCAACACCCAGTCAATCCAGATACTATGGAAGCCAAAACTCTTTAGTGCATGCCGGAGGAAATACCAACGAATCCTATCATAAGCCCGCTCCATGTCCAGCTTGAGAGCCATCAAACTCCGCCGCTCTAGAGCTCGTTGGAGGTCCCACATCATCTCTTGGGCTAGCATGACATTATCCGAGATACTCCTCCCCCCCACAAATGCCCCTGTTCTTGGCTGATAATAGCCGGCAACAAGGGTTTCACCCTCTCCACTAAGATTTTCGCTACAACCTTGTACAGGGTAGTACACAGGCTGATGGGCCTAAAGTCGCTGGGTTCCTTTGCATTATGGTGTTTCGGGATCAGGGTAACATAGGTAGCCTTTCAGTCCTCAGCCATTACAACCCGACTCAAGAAACATTGAACCGCTTCCACCACTGATCTCCGAATGATCCACCAATACTTCTGAAAGAATAGTGGTGGGAAGTTGTCCGATCCTAGGGCCTTATCCTCGACTAAGGACCAGACCACCTCCTACACCTTCCTCTCCGATATAGGCCTCACCAAAGTCTGTTTTCCGCATCTCCTATTCGAACGTCAGGTCTCAGGATATGCACTACCTCCGCTACGTCTCCCTCCTTCGTCCACCTGGATCGAAAAAAGTCGAATAAGACCCTACTGACAGCGGCTTCTCCCTCCACTCGCTGACCCGTCTCATCGCATAAGGATCGGATCATACTCCTCTGCCTCCTGATAACCGTTGTTCGTTGAAAAATTTGGGTGTTCCAATCCCCCTCATGGACTCACTGAATCCTTGATTTTTGCCTCCAAAACACCTCTTGTTGTCGCAGAAGTGAGTGATGTGTGGCAAGATCTCGTAAGGTAGCCATATCAGACTCTGAGAGTTCGCCCCCCTGATCTTCTCTATTCTGCATATCCACTATAGAAGCTTCCACCTTCTCCAGTCTGCGAAAGATGTTCCCCACAACCTTCCGGTTCCATCGGTATAGCCACCTCTTAGTAAGCTCCAGTTTTCTCGAGGCCTTTTGTATAGCATCGCCTCGGACCGGCAGAGCCCAGGCCGCCCTGACGATATCCTATGACTGGGGGTAAGACAACCATATCTTTTCAAAGTGAAATAAGGGATGATGACTCGAGCCCGAGGTTGTGGAGACTAGTAGCGGACGGAGGTCCGACGCAATATGGGGCAGGTGTCTCACATGGTAGGTAGGGAACCGGAGGACCCAATCCGGGGACGCCATGGTCTTGTCGATCCGTTCCCAGATCCTGGCTTTGCCTATCTGGTTATTGCACTATGTGAAACGCGGACCGGTATAGCTAAGATCCACCAACCCATTACACGACACGAAATCCCGAAATTCCCTCTTATCCATTGAATCAGTAACCTTCCTAACCCCCCCCCCTCTTTTCTCACTAGGGCTCATGATGCAATTGAAATCCCCAACTACAGCAATGGAGATACCCTAGGATACCAAGGTGGTGATCTCATCCCACAGCACATGCCGAGTCTTGTAGCCAGTGCTCGCATAAACCCCGCATAGCACCCATGGGTCCACACTGGGCTCAGAGATGACCATGATAATCTGTTGGGTGCAATTGCGGAAGACATCCACCGTTACCACCCACCGTACCTGAATGTTTTAAATCATCTATTTAGTGTTTACCATATTATTTTAATCGGGGAATCGCGCACCATTTGCATGTCAATCCGAAAGTCGGGCGGATCCACCAAATGGCAAGATAGGGTTACCGTTTTGACACTCCCAACCGTCAGATGTTCCCCGGACGTCCCCGGAATACTTCACTTGTTACCGTGTAGTGCCGATAAAAAGCAGGGGACGCAAAGTAAGCGACTCTCACCCCTCTCCCACTCTCCCGAGCCATTAGCCTCCGCGCCAGCGCACGGCGAGCCAAAACCCAAATCCAGTAAGCTAGCCCTATCTCTCTTCTTTTTTTTCCCCCTTCTTCGCACGTAGAAGGGTTCGTATATATTAGAGATGGGCACTGGGCCGGGCCGCCCACGGCCCGGCACGGCACGGCACGAAGCGGGCCGTGCCTGGCACGGCCCGCCAGCTACAGTGCCGGGCCGTGCTTGGCACGGCCCCTTTGATAGGGTCGTGCTGGGCTAGAGGTTCCTGGCAAGCGGGCCGTGCCAGGCACGGCCCGCTTCGGGCCTGGGCCGGCACGGCCCGGTCTAGGCCCGCGGGCCAAGCACGGCACGGCCCGCGGGCCAGCACGGCACGGCCCATAAGGGCCTGGGCCGGGCTGGCACGCGAGCCTGGCACGGTCCGGGCCTGGGCCCGGCTCGGCCCGATAAAATTTTTTTAATAAATTAATAAATATTGAACACTAAGAAATCTTGATTTATGAATATAAAGCCACCTTAATGGTGGGGGGTTTGGCATAGACCCCTACCAGTTTATTAATTTAAATCAAAATGGTACATGAAGGGAGGTTTGGACCTTGGTCTGACCTCTAGATTCTAGAATACAATAAGAAACTAAGAAAGGGCCGAGGTTTGGACCTTGGTCTGACCTCCAGAATACAATAAAAATGTACAATTATAAAAAATTAAGAAATCTTACTAATCATCAGTGATTCAGTGAATCAGTATTCACTCTTCAGTCTTCAGTCTTCAGTCTTCAGTCTTCAGTAGTGTTTGTATCATCATCATCAGAGGATGTTGTATTATGTCCACCTTTATCTTGAAGTCTTGCCTCAGCATCTAGCCAATCCTTGAAGCAGAGAAGCATCTCCACCGTTTCGCCCGTCATCCTACTTCTCTTTTCGTCAAGAACACGCCGACCTGCACTAAAAGCGGATTCCGATGCTACCGTGGACATTGGCACAGCTAAAATATCGCGTGCAATTGCAGACATAACAGGATATTGATTTCTAACACTCTTCCACCAAGATAATACATCTAGATTCTCTATTTGATTTTCATCATATGCAGACTGAAGATCATTTCGTAAATAAAATTCTAGTTCACTACTTAAAGATGAAGAAGATGAAGAGGAACTTGAAGCATGTGTGTGTCTTCTCTGTGCAATGAATGAAAAAATAGATGACGAACGAGAACTACTAGAAGGAGGAATAGAGGTTTGTATTTGTGTTCTAGATCCACGAATTTTTTCATCATATATAGCATAAATATCATAAAGAAGTTGTCTTACCTCATCTTTAGCAGATTCAGCATCTTGATTCATATTTTCAGCGTATGCATCAAGTAAAATTAGCACGCCATTTAATTTAACTCTAGGATCAAATACAGCAGCTAAGTTATGCATAGGACATATCCTGTCCCAATACTCATTCCATTTAGATTCCATTAGGTGAATAATAGGCATTAAAACATCATCATATCTATGTTCTGCAAATTTTTGACTAATTATATATGCTTGTTGTAAAAATGAACATGAAGTAGGGTAATAAATACCAGAAAGAACATTGGTAGCATTATAAAAACTAAGCAAAAAATCTTCCAAAATTTTTCCTTTATTCCAATCAGTTTCAGTCAATGTAAATCCTAATCCACGATCATTAATATATGCACTTAATAAATTTTTATATGGGTATGCATCATGTATCATGCTATATGTGGAGTTCCAACGAGTAATTACATCAAGTTTAAATTTTTTAAAACGTTTACCATGATTTATGCATAATTCCTTAAATTCTTGAAGTCTTGATCTAGAAGCATGAATAACTGGAATATAGGACGAATACCTTGAAGAACTAGAAGTATAAAGAATTAAGTAAGATTGAAAATGTTTTCTTTATAAATTAGAAACTGCATTTCTAATTTTTGAAATCACATCTTGAATCATGCCCATGCCAGCTTGAACAGAAAGATTTAAGATATGACATGCACATCTAATATGCAGTAAATTTCCATCTAATATGGGATGCAATGAGTCTTTTAATAATACAACAGCAGAATTATTATTAGATGCATTATCAAAAGTAATAGACATAATTTTATCATTAATATTATATGAACATGCAGTTTGATAAATTATATTTGAAATTTGTTGTCCAGAATGTGGAAAATCAAAAGCACGAAAAGCAAGAATACGTTTATTTAATTGCCAATCATTATCAATATAATGAGCAGTAATGGCAATAAAACAATTACTACCTACAGATGCTGACCAAATATCAGAAGTTAATGAAATTTTTACATTTAAAGTAGAAAGTGTTTCAATTAAATTTTGTTTCATTGCTAAAAAATTGGTCATAGCTACTCTTCTAAATGTACGCCTACTAGTTCTTTTGTAAGCAGGTTGTAGGTTTAATTGAACATATTCTTCAAAATTAAAAGATTCACATAAACTAAAAGGTAATTCATCCTTAACTATCCATTTTACAAGTGCTTTTCTTTGATTTTCATGATTATATGCAAAATTACCTACAAGTAATCCCCCTTGTATATTAAGGCTACTTTGAGTTTGAGCATGAGAATCATGCATCCTATGACTCTCTTGATGTCTTTTTAAATGCCCTGTTCCCCCACTACTACTACAACTATAAAGTTTGGCACATTTTTTACATTTAGCTTTCCAGACTCCCTCAACCATAACTCTATCAAATTCATTCCATACAGTACTAGTCCTCTTACGAGAAGAGGTTTGACCTTCACTCGGTTCACCAGTTCTAGAGGAACTAGGAACAGGGGGTTGGGGATTAGTTTCTTCTCCCTCAGAAACAGGAATGCCAAACTGACTTTCCTCAAAAGATGACATATCTATGATTAATTCAAAAAATAAAAACTAACCGCAAGGAGGAATTGAGTAGAGGGTCGGAGGGCAGAGGCAGAGCCGAGATTCCGAGCTTCCTCTTGTGCTCTCAACAGAAGCGACCTTCTCTTCTCAACAGGAACCTCCTCTTGTGTAGCACTTGAACAAACTAAAAATTAAATTGCTAGAAGAGCACTTTAGAGGAGAGAAATAATAGCAGTAGAGAAGGAGAGAATGAGAGGTTTGGTGTGGTGAGAATGAGGGAGGAATGGGCTATTTATAGAAGCCCAAAATTTTTTTTCCCAAAATACCCCTCCATTCAGCCGTTATTGGACTGTTGGGAGGGGTAAAATCGACTTTTTCCCGAAAATAGCCGTTGGAAACGGCTATTTTCCCTCCCCCTCTCCAGACGGGCCGTGCCAGGCACGGCCCGTCTGGAGCCGTTACGGGCCGTGCCAGGCACGGCCCATTTAGAGACGTTGCGGGCCGTGCCTGGCACGGCCCGTTTGCGCCCGTTACGGGCCGTGCCTGGCACGGCCCGTGCCGTGCCGTGCCCGACCCGGCCCACCAATAGAGGGGCCGGGGGCCGGGCCGGGCTGGCCTTCCGTGCCTCACGGGCCGTGCCAGGCACGGCCCGCTTAGAATTTGGGCCCGGGGGCCTGGGCCGGGCCGGCCTGGCACGGCCTGTTGCCCAACTCTAGTATATATTTTCTCTCCCCGTTGTCTCGTCCCTTTTTAATCTGGGAATTGTTGTCGTTGAATCCTTTATCGGAGTTTAGGGTTTTAGGATTCGCCGGAAAATATTCCTTAATAGATTCTATTTACCCTCGTTTTCTGTGATTTTTGAAACTGTTCTCAGTTCTCACACACACTATTTGGAGCTATTTTGATGGTTTCTAGGCCCTTTTCTGAGAAAAAGATAATGGAGTTTTAGGGGTAGAAGAGTTGTGCGAGATACACGAAAGTATTTGAGTTGTTGCTGTGACTGTCGAGCTATGGCGGAGCCGGAGGAGCAGGTGGACCTCGATGGCGACAACGAAATCGAGGACATGATGGACGACGATGATGCTGGGGAAGATTATGGCTACCGGAAGGTCAGGCAGGAGTCCCCGGATGAGGAGGAGGAGCGTGAGCACGGGTCGGACAGCGAGGGGCAGGAGAAGGCCTCGCCATCTGATGGAGCCAATGATCCTGCTCGTGATTCGATGAAAGAAGGGGAGGAACAAGAGGAAACGCCGGGAGACGGGTCGAAGGGAGAGGCTGACGCCCAGAAGTGGGTGGAGCTGCTTGCACTGCCACCTCATGGGTCGGAGGTTTTCATCGGCGGGTTGCCCCGAGATGCTACAGAGGAGGACCTCCGAGAGCTATGCGAGAAATTTGGGGAGATTTTTGAGGTTAGATTGGTACTGAAAATACAGAATTTTGGCTTGTTTTATGAGTTTATATGTTGGATTGTTGTGTAAAATTTGTGATGGGTATAAGGTAAGGCTAGTGAAGGATAAGGATACAAGGGAAAGCAAGGGTTTTGCTTTCATTACATTCACAAACAAGGATGCGGGTCAGAAGGCAATTGAGGAGCTCCATGACAAGGAATTTAAGGTAATTTGGTTGATAAATGGTTGCTTTAGGGCTATGCCGTTGCTTTACCTTTTGGTTAAATTCTTGAAAGGTGTTTGCTTTTGTTCATTTAGGGGAGAACCTTGAGATGTTCTTTATCGCAAGCAAAGCACCGGTTATTCATTGGTAATGTTCCCAAGAGCTTGTCAGAGGATGAGTTGAGGAAAATCCTTGAAGAAAGTGGCCCTGGGGTTGAGAATGTTGAAATGTTCAAGGTAGGTGCTTGTCTATGAACTTTAGTGAGTCTCAAGCAGTCTGGATTCTCTGTTGGCCTCCTTATTTTTTTCCAATGATGATCTCAGGATCCGCAGAACCCCAGCCGCAACCGTGGTTTTCTTTTTGTTGAGTACTACAACCATGCCTGTGCTGATTATGCCAGGCAGAAGATGTCGAGTCCAAACTTTAAGATGGATGGAAGCAACCCAACTGTCAGCTGGGCCGACCCAAAAAATTCGGCCGACTCTTCTGCTGCTGCTCAGGTAAAGCAACTTACATAGAAAAGAATGTAATGTAGTATGTCTTGTTGTTTGTTTTTGACCTTTATATCATGTATGCTCTTATTTTTTTCAGCTTCTTTATTCATTATTGGCAGCACTTAGTTATTATTCATGCATATGAGCTTCTTATATGATCAAGATATACGGTTAGAAATGTGGCAAATGTTGCTAGATAATAAGTATCTGATTTTTGCCTGTGGCTGCTTGTTGATTTTTGTATTACTGTGTTGCTATATAACAGGGCAAACTTCCGTAATAAAGGGAGGTTATTCTGTCAAATCAACAGTGAATTCGCAACTTTAAAAATTAATTGGTTGCTTGGCTTGATAAAAATGCATTGTAACAATTTCATGATGAATATTATGCAAGGTCAAGTAAATTTCTAAATATTTTATTCTTTGCAAATCGTACAAAGTGAGATATTGACTCAGAGCTTATGTCTTTTGGTTTGATATCCTCACAACAGACTACGTTTAATAGTGGTTGAAGGGTAAAATGATCAAACTATTGAATATGTTCTCTAGCTAGATTGCTTACCCTAACACAGAAGGTGCTTGGCAGTGGAGATGGTGAACTTTGTGATTTGACCGATGCATCAATACTACTTGATGGCGTCAGGTTATATTTAATGAAAGTGGATATATGTAAATCCTTTATGGCGCTGATGGTTAAAGTTTTTATGCAGATTAGAGATTGTGTGGCACTGGGGCACTTATTCAGCTTCATAGAAATTCAAAAGGTTCAAAATGTGTTGAAGCTTTTAAAAACTGAAAAAACTTTTTTTAATTAAAAATAAAAGAATCATAATTCGAACTAGTTTTTAGTTGGAAACTTGAATATTTAAGGGATGAGTGGCAATTTAAGTATTTTCCTTATGGTAAGGGAGGCACTTGAAGTAGTACTGAATGTTTGGATAGCTGGGCTGAGACTGTCTCTGTCAACTGAGAAACTCAAAAAACATGTCACTAGAATTCATTCAAAAACAATTTTTTCATTCAAAAAGGAGTTCTGGGTTTTGCTATGTTCAGTAGCTGTGTCCAATTACTTTTATGTAGGAAACTATTTTGATCTTTTTGACTATGTACAATTTTTTGTACGTTACATGACATCATTGTATACCATGTGGAAATTGCTGTTGTGAAATTTGATTGAGCTTGCCATGGCTAGTGTAGTGGTACAAGAATGCAGTCCATATAGGGGTTAGACTAGTTTGAACTGCTGTAGGAACTGAGAACCTAGGTACATGGATGCTCCAAATTGCATGCTGTGATTATATCTGACAGGTGTTGAGTACCAATACTTGGTAGATACATACTTATTTTTAATGGTTTTTTTTTTTAAGATTGAGAATCCAAAAACAAGGTCTCTAGTTACTTCTTGTATATGCTGGACATACTCCCTAGATCATACCTTTGGGGTGGGAGTTTTTTTTGGGTGTTACTTCAAATAAATGTTCTCTAGTTTGGGGATATCTATGTTATTCTGTGTAGTATAAATGTACTACTGTGACGACCCATTATACTTTATGGATGCCTTTGACATATATGAAAAATTAAAGATTTTATATTTATTCTCATCTTTCAGCCATATTGTGTTTTTTATAATTTTTTCAGTATCATGCTGTATTTGTTTCTTGTATCCATTTTTTCATGCTCCACAGGCAAGCACTGGCTGTGAATTTATATTACCTTAGATCGCATAGCGGTATAAATTTCTTAATACTAATTATTAGTCAGGCTTAAACAATCATGGGCATGGCATAAATGCTTCATGCTAAATTTGTAAATGGTCATGTGAAGCAATTAAGTTGCGCAATAGGGGATTTGAATACAAATGATTATTCAAGGACCCTCAATTTTATGATGTCCTGTCATGTCACCCTTACAACCATGCCATGGAAATATGTATATCCAATATCAATATTCAGTAACTTGACAAGAGACAGTAAGTTCCACTAATAACTATGTTAAGGCATGTGTCTGGTTTATATAAGCTTGGCATTATAATTAGAAAATCTAGTAATTGGAACTCCTTGACCAACAGCAATTTTGTTTTTCCAGTCGCCATCATTATCCCAAGTAATGTTCTAATACAGGTTTTTGAGGCCATTGTGAAATATTTTTACTAACAAATTGGCTTCTCTTATGGGTGGCAAAAGAGGCTTTTTTTGTTCTAAGAGGCCTTTTGTACTTATTAATTACAGTAATTGAAATAGAGGAATATATTGGGAGTTCACTGTACATGAGGACTTAGAAATCTCTCAGTTAAAGTTTGCTTTGCAAGTGATGCTTGATTTTATAATAATGATGATATTAAGCTTTACATGCATCTGTATGGTAATTCCTGATTTTTTGATTTGATTGAGCACATGAATTTCAACTTTCTACTTATTCAATAAGTTTTTACACTTAAGTGAAAATTTTGTTTTGATTTTGATTTGCATCAGATAAATATAGTTATAATTACCTTTGTATTTTGTGCATCCAAAGACTTAGGTGCTTTCCTAACTGCTCAAAACTTGAAATTGTAGTATAATCTTTTGAAAAATTGCTCTGTAGAGGTTTCATAAATTGTTCACAAGCAAAGCTCAACCAAAATAATATCAGTTATGTCAAAAAATCTTTTTACATTAGTTATTGAAATGAAAAATGTTAAATGACATGGGTAACATTAGTTACACATGGTGAACCCCCACCAAAAAGAAAAAGACAGTTATGTTAGTTTTGGTTTAAACTACTCAAATTGAGTCAAAGGTATTTGATTTCAGCCAAGACCTCTGGGTACTAGGGCAGTCTTGGTTTGAATTTGATCAGAGTTATGATTCATTTCAAAATGATTTAGTTTTGGCGAACAGTTCAGATCTTGACCATGGCAAAATCATATTTTCCAGCATGGTGGTTGGTGGTTTAAATTCTATAATGTATTAGTTTTTTCCTCAGGAAGTAAGCAGACATAAATATATTCAAATATCTTGTTGTTGGTTCTTCTATTGTTGTGGTTTTTACTAGTTTAATTGTCCATTCAATGGATTTGGCATATTTAATACTAGTTTATGGGCAAGAGAGTACGGGAAGAATTGATTCCTATGCGTCCGAAGCTAATGAATCTGATGCCATGGATTCTGTTTTCATGCTAGCGAGAAACGAATACCTGGCTTCAAGGGAATGGGCAGAGACCCGGATTTACCTAGCCGTCAATCATCCCACTTCTTTCACTCCTGGGGGGTCAGATACTCCTGCATTAATTGTATTAAAGGGGGAATGTTGTATAGCACTCATCGTAGGCCCCATTTAGCAGAGCTGTTGGCAGTTGAGCTTTCGGAAGTAGAGCTTTTTAAAGTAGAACTTTTATAAAAAGCTATTTGCTGTTTGGTAACTACATTTCTAAAATATTGTTAAACTTTAATATGTGTTTGGTAAACAAACTGAGAAAGTACTTTTGGTATGATAAAATGACCTTAAAGAATATTGCATAATATTATACAACAGAACATAATAGAATATAATATGTATTAATACATAAATATATGATATGGTATAATATTACTGTAATGTAATATAATATTATTATAATATAGTAATATAATATTGTATACTATAGCATAATAGTATAACATAGTTTGATATTATATAACATAACATATCAATGTATTATGATATAATGTAATATAATATTATATTTATAGTATAATACAATAATAAAGATATAAAATATTATAATTATTATCATTATATATCAACAAATATAAAGGGACATTTTCTGTAATTATAATATTTTATCATGGGTATTTTGGTTCAAAAAAAAATTATAAATCAAAACAACTTTCCGCCGCATGCTAAAAGTGCTTTTCCGAAGAAGCTTCATTTTGGAGTTTCTCCCAAGAAGCTGTTTTAGCTTTCTGGCAAAGCTAAAATAACTTTTCAATTTTTTTACTAAACACCTCTATTCTATCCAAAAGTATTTGTGGAGGGTCAGAAAGTGCTTTCTGGCCCACCAAAAGCTCTACCAAATGAGGCCTTAGTAGTTTGAAGCACATAAATTGAAATTTAGGGGCTACATGCTGAACCTAGAGCTGATCGCGGGCCTTCTGGCTCGCCCAGCCCGCCCAGCCCGACCCAGAATTTTTCGGGCTTGGGCATTAAAAAAAGGCCCATGGGTCGGGCCTGGGCAGGAAAAGCGGCCCGACCAAAAAAATTGGGCCGGGCCTGGAAACTTTTAAAAATGGCCCGGTCTGACCCATGTTTTATATATAAAGGTAGAAAAATACATCCAGTTTTAGAGAGCCCATTAAGCTGTTGGGCCATTATGGCCCATTTTCAGATTCCAAACAAAGAAAAATATCTATTAGAAAAATAGAATTCTATTAATTCTATTTAGTCATATCTAGTTCTATATTATTAGTTATATTAGTTATCGGGTCGGGTCTGGGACCAAATTTATAAAGTCAGGTCGGGCTTGGACAAAAATTTAAGTCTGACAGTCGGGCCGGGCCGGGCCGGGCCTGGGCATAGCTATCGGGTCTAATTTCTGCTGTAGAGCCCGGCCCGGCCCGGGTTTTGAGCAGCTCTAGCTGAACCATGATAAATAATATTAGTATTTGTTAAAAGATAATCAGATGATTCAGATATTTATTGCTTATAGTATAAGTATCAATTAAATTAATAATTCTTGATGTATTAGTAGTTTTATTTGATTTATAGTTTAAAAATACTTGTGCTGGTTGTTGGCAATATGTGCTTTACATGAGTAGGTCATGCTCAAGAATGTGAATCCTCAATTTATACCATGTTTCTGAGGGTTCATTGATGCATCTTCTCTATTTAAATGGCCATTTTTTATTTACAAATGTGAGATTCAGGCTCATAATCCTACTTGTAGAATTACAGCTCTCTTTCTATGCATGCTCGCATGCACGTGTTTGTTGTTGATTCGTGTGTTGGATAATGCGACTGTGCAACTCTACCAAACCACCGACAAATAAATTTAAAGGCATGAACAGCCTCTTTAGCAAGAGAGGCCTTCATGTCTGGATTATTACACCCTATATACCCTATTTTTGAAGTTAGTGTTTACTTAACTATTGTCAAGAACTAATTTCCAAGGTATGACTGACATTGATCGTGGAGTTGATTTCGAATATACGTTGTTGTAGAACATTCACATCTT
This sequence comes from Phoenix dactylifera, assembly GCF_051530095.1. Taxonomy (NCBI): domain Eukaryota; kingdom Viridiplantae; phylum Streptophyta; class Magnoliopsida; order Arecales; family Arecaceae; genus Phoenix; species Phoenix dactylifera. The sequence continues at coordinate 7,591,780 of NC_143205.1, forward strand.
TAGTTATGGCTTCATTGGAGCTCACTTCAGTGTACTTGCTGCTTGGTGACCTTAAACATGCCTTTTGTCTTCATGGTCTGCTCGTATGTGGTCTATTAAAATACTACCAATTGGATGATTTCAAATCTTATGTCATTTCTGTTTGAGTACTGCTGGTAGAAAAGTTGAAGATAAAGGAAAAGTGTGGAACAAAGAATTTTCTTAAGAAAAGTATGGGGCACAGGTGCAGGAAATCTATCCGAACACTGTGGAGAAAAGCAAATGTTATCAAATTAACTATTAATGTAGACAATAAAACTTTTACAAAGCTCATAGTAAAGGGATTTAAATAGCTGAAATATTTAAAATTCAACATAAAACTTCTAGAAAAATAGTTTCAAACAAATAAAATTCAACATATTGTGAAAGTAAAAATTCTGAGACCAACCCCGAAACCAAGTGGAATGGAGGTAAAGGAATCATGTAATTGACCTAACTAGTTTGGGATTAAGGCTTAGTTGAATTAAGATTTTTAGACAAGTCAAATAATCAAGTTCTTACTTTTCAAGGAATTTCTGCAATTATTGCATATATATAGTTCTTAAAAATTTCAACAACATTAGAAATTTATAATGTTCCTAATAATACTTGACCTTAAATGCATCATCTACATATGTTCCATATAATTCATCTTCTAGCTTTAGTTTGTGCATGTGTCTTTCACACAGTAAGTAGCTATATATCAACAAAATTTGGACATTACCATCACATAGTTTTATTCCCCTAGTTAACATGTTAGACGAATTCTCGATGAGTTGATGATGCATCTTAATCCTTCTCTCGCTTCTTTGGCATCACGATCACATAGTTATTTTTCCCAGTTAACATCTTGGACTAATTCTTGATTATTTGATTATGCATCTTTATCCTTCTCTTGCTCCTTACCTTCATAGAGGTGATAATATATCTCCATGCCATGGTCTATAATTATAGGTGATATTGTTGGATGATTGAGTAAGAAAAAATGGTGAATCCTCACCTTGGTTGGGCTATATCTTGTAAATGAGAGTGTCTTATATTGTTGGACCTAGGCCATCAAAAGATGGACCTTTAGATGTGGCTCTAGACTGGTCTCTTTGTGACCTTTGGCAAATTCACATGTACTTGTAGAAACTGCAGAGCAAAGGGAAAGTGTAGAGAGATATGTAAAACATAAACTAATATACATGAATTACCATATATTTATGTGTATATATATGTATGTGATCATTTGTACTAATAAAAAGTGCATGATTTATTAGTATTTAGGAGTTTCCTTTAGGGCTTTCACTTCATGGTTTTGCTAGAGAACTTGTATCCTTCTTGTTTTGGCTTCATGACTCTGTTGTTTAACATAGTTGTTTCAAATAGAGAATATGACTTTTAATATCTCCACTACTTGTTGGTCTTTCACTGTAAATTGATATCTAGGAAAAAAGAAACATGTGACAAGAAAAGGAAAAAGCAACAAGATAAATAGGGGTGAAAAATAGACCAAGAATAATAATAATGCTTAGGCCACCTCACATAACTAAGTATGATGCAGTTACCATATGTCTCATAAAACCGTATAGATGATCGTGGTTTCAAATCCCGGTGGGACATCTTGTAGGATGTTAGGAAAGGGTACCATCCTAATTGTCGGGATGGGACTGTCTTGCCATCATCTCAGCTTCTTGATCGGCACATCTTGGCATTCCCTGCCCCAAGTGTCGAGACAGGGTGGGATGGTGGTGCGTCCGTTCTATGAAAAAACTGGGACAACCCTATCCCATAGGATTTAAAACCTTGAAGAGGATAACTAATCGATCTTAGAAGATGACTTAATCCTAAAGGCAAAAATATTTGAAAAGTTTGGGATGGGTTTTGACTTAGCACTGGAATACATAGGATTTTCTGAAACATATCCATAAATAGTTCTAAAAATTAAAAACAACAGAAAATCCGGAGGTACTTTTGTTAATTGACTTTACTTGCATCTCAGGAGTTGTGATAGAACTTCGAACAAAGTAAAATTTGAGGATGCTTTCCTAAGCTATGTAGAGCTAAGTTGTACTGTACTTCAATCCCTTGTTTCCCATCAACACCCCAATGGTAGGGATGGTCATATAGGTCATTGAGAGATGTCTAAGACTTCATCCCCAAATCATGTCTCCATTGGCAGAATTAACCTGACTTCATTTGAATAGTAAACCATCTACAAAACAGTTCTACAAATTAACTATATCAATGGTCCTCTCTGCTGACTAGCTGACACAGACAACCACTTGCTTACTCCTTTTATTCGAAATACCCAAAGAAGCCGTCAGAGAATTGATCTTGAAGTTATTAACTCCCAAGTCATATATATAAAGCCACCTGATGTCATTTGATGAAGTAGTAGGGATGTCTGAGAGGATCCCATCAAGTTGAGAAAGAGTCTAGAACTTTTTTAAGCACTCTACAATGATTTAAAAGGTTATTTTCCATCTTCTTATCATCTTCATGTATGACACAGGTGAAGGTTTTTGTTAGCTATAATTAGGAACTTTTAATTGACAGTAAATACTATTGGTTGTTTCGAACAACAAAACAAATTTAACCTCCCCAGCTTATGACATGGTGCCCAACTTATTACATGGCGAAGGGAGTGATATATGCTCCTGCTTTTGATTCTGAATCTTTCTCAATGAAATCGAAGAGAAGTGGTTCCACCAATTACTTTGCAAAATATCATTGTAATGGAGTTAGGTTGACCTACATCCAAGGTTTTAGTTAGACATTCTATGACAGCAACTTACAAATCAGTCGGCATTTTGCCATAAATCCACTTGCTTCAAGAAAGTCTTTTTCTCCATTATGATATCTTCTCTGATAGTGGGGTTCAGTTTATGCTCTTTTTCCTCCTCTTCTTCAAGTAGCTCAGGAATGCCCAGCCATGATATAAGCTCTTGCTCTGTAATATCTGGAACTTGAGAAGAGCACTCTGTGGGAGCAATATCCCAAGCATGTTCATGTAGACGAGGAACATGCTTCGAGACTAACTCATACAGGCTAAATTGTGTATTGGCTTGTCTAATGATGACGCATCAATTTAACCTTTTTGACTGAGCTGCTTCTTGTTCTTCTTTTTATTCTTCATCTCTTCATACTTGAGATTGGTGCTTATGTTGAACTTCAGAACTTTATTTTACTTGAGAATGCCGTATCATGAAGTTTGTCACTGTATAATGCATATTTATATCTGAGTAGTGAAAATTTGGTCAACTGCAGACTTCCTAAACTTGTTATATAGTGCTATCTTGACTCATTTTAACATGTGGATTTTCACTATACTGTCTTATTATGTCAATATATTCGCAGTATGAGTTTCATAGGAATTATATCATGAGGAGATTGTGTATGCGTATTCTACATGATACTGTACTTTGTTGCCTAGCTTATAGGTGTCATTAACAATTGTCTATAATATATGTGGGTAAGTTCTAGGAAGCACTTTTCCTAGAAAAATGTGTGATACTGTGATTGTTAACAATATCTGAAAAGTGTTCTACAGGAAGCAAATGTTGAAAAAGTGCTTGTAAGAGAAGGTAGAAAAACTAGCTTCTGGCTTCTTGTTTTGCGAGAAGAACTTTTTAAGTAGTAAAAGCAATACCAAACACACGCAAATGAAATAATGCCTTCATTCTGCTCGCACTCTTTCTCCTTAAGTTTGTGGTGCCTTCACCAACTCTGGAGACTTGCCATGAAATAGTATAGTCAGTCATCGACCACCACTCTTCATCAGTGTCTGTAGTGACCATTTGGTTGAAGAGAGTTTGTTGGCATTAGACTAGGCCCTATAGTTTGTTTTTAAGAGCAGTCTTGGTCTTGTTCCTGGATTTCATTTTAACAGATTTTGATAATCTGAACCCTACTTTTAGATTAATTATTGATGATTGACAAAGTATTTTTTCTCTCCTAGCTTTCATTTATTTTCCATGGCTTTTCTTTGACTTTTTGAGAACCATCATGCGAATAAGCAAATTTCCTATTTGATTTAATTCAGTTAAAGTTTGTGTTCTCTAATCCAGCCTAACTGATGGTGGGACACCAGTTCCTTTTCTCATCTACATGTTTTGCACCTATCTTGGAATTTCCTTTGTGATTTTTACTGTTCCTGGTTCCATCATCTGCTGGTTTATATTTTCGGCCACAAGGGATTATAGAATGGCCTTGATCCTATCTTAAGGATATTTTTGATCTTCTGTCTCTCACAATGCAAAAAACCCTAGACAAAAACTTTTTCTAGTCTTTTCATGCTATTTTGAACTTCTTATTGCACCTTAAATGGTTGTCTGTCTGCCTTGTGGAGGCTTTTAGTATTCTATTTTTGTTAGATTGCTTTTGAAAGCATAATATCTTTTTAATTTTTATGCTTGACCTTGGGACCTTTTAGTTTGTGGTGCAACTCTTTGGTTCATCCATTTCTCTACAAGTTAGATTATTAATGGCCTTCATGTTTTATGCAATCCAGATTCTTATATGTCCCACCACATTTGCAATTCCAGGATTCACCTGTTTTTTGTGTTCTGCCATTGTTCCATGAATTTGTTCTATTATTGTACTTCAAGTTGATATATGGGTATACAGGCATCCTTTTTGTTTCACATTTCAATCATGTTGAGGACCTGTTTTTACCCCTTTTTGAGCTTCTTTATACTTTTGAATTGTAGCACTGTCAGCCTGTCCTGTCATCTGAATTTAGCCTTTTGTTCACATCAATCTGACCATGATAAAATGTTTTTATTGGTTGATGTCATTGTCCATTTTGCTCTGTTTGAGATCAGTTCAATTTCACAATTGGTTAATTACCTTCAGTTATCAGGCTTTCTTTTTGTTGTAATTTGTCTATGCTTTAAGCTAGATCTCAGGGTTGCTCTCTTGCCTCTCACTATTACTTAATGGATAATATTATGACTGATCGCACCTCATTGCTTAATTTTGGACTGCTGTCTGCGTACTTATCATACATGCTGTTTCTACAGCCCGAATACGTGATCCATGCAGCTTTAAGACTGCCTGCTTATTCATATGTATTTAATTGATAGGTATTTCTCTATTCTTATAATATCTCTTGAGCATGTTTCTGTGAACTGACTGGTCATCCCCATGAACTGATCTTGTTGGTGGCTTGTTTGTCATATGATTGTAGATTACCACCATCTTTATTGCCTATCTCTGCTTGTTTCTGGCATCATCTAATCAATTAAGTTTTACAGAATCGTTTGACCATGTGTAATTTGCCATGTTGTTTACCATAGTAGTTGGGGCTTACCGGCTTGTGGTCTTAACTAGCCGGAATTTTATATCTGGATATTCATGCAGTCAATCCAATTTCTTCCTGAGGCTTTCATGGCGGATGAATCACAGTTCCAATAACTGTAATGTGATTCAACTTCTTTCTTTGCATACAAATTCTTTTGCTACTTGTAGTGCTTGCAAATCTATCAGCAGTGATGCAACTTCTTGTCCCTACTTCCTCAATATGCTGTTTACAATGCTCTTGATCACTTCTTAGTGCTAGTGCTTTTGTTAATAAAATCTCAGCCCACAATCAGAGTCATCACCAGTCTACTCTATACTGTAATTATCGAACCATTTCTTTTGACTGACATCGGTGGTGGAGGTGGTAGCAGCTGTGTGTATTCTATTTTCTGGGTTGTTTTTCCTTTTTTTCTTTTTTTGGTTCTATGTGTTCGTATGCATTTTTTTTTTTGTGTGTGTTTTTTTTGTGGGGGGGGGGGGGGGGGGGGGGGGCAGGGGAGGGGGAGCGAGGGACGGTTATGATATGCCTGGTGTAGTTGCTTATATCAATATGTTCATTCTTTTGCAATTAATTATTTGTTGTCCTAATGCCTATATTGTATTATATGCATATGATTCTATTTATGTGGCTTCTATGATGTATATGGTTGCAGGGTTTTATATACATCGTCAACATAGTGTCCCACAGGTGCATCAGAGAGCTGGGGACCTGTAAAGCTTGTTCTGGACTTATTTCTAGTTGTCTTTCTTCTTCTTCTTCTTCTTCTTCTTCTCCTCAATTTTCTAGATAACTCATTTTTGGTAGGAAATTTTCTAGTTGACTTTCAGTTCTTACTTTTCAGTAGGTTATTTGTAGTCAAGGGATAACACTAAAAGATCATGGACCTTGTTTGACAATTTGATTAGGACTGTAGCAGTATCATTCATGGTATTTATCTTGCTATAGTACCATGAAAAAGACCTTTTTTTGTCATAGTGGTATTTTGAGGATTTTAGGTTTGAGTTGGAGTTTCTACACTCATGAAGCCATCTAACACTCATCATAATTCAGTTTTAGATGATTTAATTCAGTTTTAGTTTATTCTAATAGATTGAAGACTTCTTTCTTTTCAATAGCTAGAAAAGGTGCTCTCTTTCTCTCCCTCTCCCTTCTCTTTGTATTTTCTCCTTTCCTCTCTTTTCTTTCCTCTCACTGCTTTATTCCTTTTCTTAGATTGCTTATTAATTCTTTATTTTGTTGGAAATTTGTCATATTCTGCTTTCCTTTTTTTGCCACTTGAAACTAAAGCAAGTTAGTTTACCTTTTTATATGTTTGATCCTATGGATAGATACATCACAGCTGTGGGTCAAATTCATGCTTATTGCAAGATAAGTCTCTTTGGATGCTTTCTGGAATTTTCAGACAGCCATAAACCTTTTTTTTTGTTATTCCTGTGCTAGAACTGCTAGGAAATCCTAATCTTGTGGCACTTTCTTTAGGGTTTAAGCCTGCTAAAAGTTTAGAACAGCACTTATAGTTTCCCTTGAAATTCTCATATTCCTTATGGAAGGACCTCTGAACCCTCTTACATATGGACCTAACACAAGATTTGCATCACCTATGATATGTTTGCTTAATATCTTGATCAGATAGTTGTAGCCCATGCTCGTCCTATTTAGTAGTATTCAATAGCCCAAGGCTCTAAATCTCGATTTTGGTTTTAGTCCCCTAGGTAGAGTTTCGGTTGTGGCGGTTTCGGTGATTTTGACAGTTTTGGTCAAAAATTCATAAAAAATTCAGAAAAATAAAAATTAAGAATAAAAATCAAGACAAATTATTTCGCATTATTTTACCAGACCGAGATTAGTTTAAAAGCTCAATGCATTAAATATATCAAACTTTTCTATGATTTTTGTTTCCTATCCTTTTGTCTACTTTTTGTAATTTTCTATATTTGCTCTAATTTTGTATTTGGCTACACTTTTCTCCAACCATAATTTATTTTATTTCATTTTAATAACTCATCTAAGAAAGAAAATAAATCCATTAAAGCATATTTCATTTGAATAACCCATCCAAGCAAGAAAAAACTCACCTATGTAAACCCTATTTTATTCTGGTATTTCATTTTCATTGTTATCATTTTATTCTTAAAAAACAATCATCGAATGATATAATCATGCAATTCTTTGTATTAGTGAAGATCAAGGTATGTTGAACCGATCGAAACTGGTCGGTTCAGCTTGTGCCCGTCGGCACCGGTACGGTATAGCATATAAATTTGGTTCCGACCCAAACGGGTCGGAACCGATTGGTTCCGTACTTGAACTGGTGCAAATCGGGCCGGTTCGCACTGGCCCAAGCACGGCTTCTCCACGCGCGCGGGGAAGAATGCCTGCGTGGGGGGCAGCGCGCCTGCGTGGGTGCGAGGTGGGAATCGTGCTTACCCGCGGTTCCCTAAGCTGCGGTCTCAGGGAACCGCGCCCGCGCGGGGCAGCGCGCCCACGCGAGCTGGCAGCCTGCGTGGGTCATTTAATGCTACTCTGTGTCGCGCGGATGCGGAGTTTTTTCCCCATCGACTCGCGGACTCATGAACGGGGAATCGCGTGCCTGCGCGCGATTCTCCGCGCAGGAAACTGCGCCCGCGGCCAGTTCTCCAGCTGGGAATCGCGCCCGCGGCCGGTTCTCCAGCAGGGAATCGTGCCCGCACGCGGTTTCTCGCATGGGGCAACGCACCCACGCGGGCTATTTAATGCCACTCTGTGGCATTTTACGTGTCCGCGCGCGCACGCGACACGCGCGATTTTTTTTTTCCGTCCGCGCGTCACGTCCTTGTGCGTGTCTCTGGTTCGGTACCGGTTCCAACCGGTACCGATGCCCACCGGTACGTTGGTACGGTTGGTCTGGCGGAATAATTAAATCATTAGGGCCTATTTGCTAGGCTGAATAACCCACGGACAAAAGCCTTTACTTTGTGTTATGCTGCTAAACAACAAAAAAGGACAAGCAATAAGAGATAAAACCATTTGAGCCCACTTATACCATGTGCAGGTATAAGTAGGCCCAAACGCTATAACTTATACCCCAAAAATAGGAACTAAAGTTATATGGTGGAGTAGGGGAAACTAATTCCCAGTAATTATCTTTTCACCCCTATCAACTCTTTAATCAAGCAAAAAGTGGAAGAGCAATTTTGTCTTTATGATGAAATCCAAATCTATCACCAAATTCATTGCCTTCTATTCCCTTGTACTTATCTCTCCAACCAAATGCCTAAGAAAACCTATTCTGCTCTCTGTGTCCTATCCATCCATGGTACATGGTGTAAACCTTCGTAATTTATTCCGCCTACCAACTGCTATCTTTGGGTCTGTGATTAATAGAATATTAAATAATATTGACAAATTTTTGAAAACACTAGAAGACATTAAACATATATATGTTCAACAATAAAATGATCAAAAACCGTAGCTTTGGTTAGCAACATTCTTAAGATTGTCCAATCCACAATCCAGATCAAACTGCATAAAATCGATCCAGATTGGACCAACTGATCGAAATCAAGATAGAACAATCCAATGTTGGATTGATACAAATTGTGGATCGTCTGATCCATTCAAACAGCCTTTTGGGTGCTGTTCACATGCTGAAACAGCATGGGTGTCCCTATTTTCGCATGAGGAGGTAAACGATGCCCAAATCTGATGATGGATTTTTCTTTTTCAAAATATAATGTCGGAACTCAAGTGATGAAGTTTTGCAATGCTAGGACTTTAACATCCTCACCACCTTAAACTTTTATCTGATTTCTATAATTTTCCTATTTTTTGTCTTCTTTTTGAATTTTCTGTTTTTGCTTTAATTTTTGTATTTAGCTAAAATTTCTCTAACCATACTTCATTTTATTTCGTTTTAATAACTCACTTAAGAAACGAAAAATCCAGCTAAGCATATTTCACTTGATTTCATTTGAATAACCCATCTAAGCAAGAAAAAACTCATCTAAATAAAAACCTATTTTATTTCAGTATTTTGTTTTCATTATTATCATTTCATTCTGAAAATGAAAAAATTCGTCTATGAAGAAAAGCAAAAATGATATAAACATGTAATTCTTTGAAATTAATAAGGATAGACATCATAATAAAAAAAAAGCTTAGCCAAAAATAACATAGATTAAATCATTAGTCTTGTTTGCTAGGTGGAATAGCCCACGGAATAAAGCCCTTATTTTGTTTTATGTTGCCAAACAACAAAAAATGGCCAAGTAATAGGAGTTATACCATGTGTTGGTATTAATGGGCCAAGACAGTATAACTTATGCCACCAAAATAGGAAGTGAAGTTATATGGTGGAATAAGGGAAACTTATTCCCTCTAATTATCTTTTTGCCCCTATCAACTATTTAATCTGAGCAAAAAGTGGAAGGGCAATTTTTTCTTTGCGATAAAATCCAAATCTATCACAAAATTCATAGCACTTTATTCCTTGCACTTATCTCTTCCATCAAACACCAAAGAATACCTATTCCACTGTATAAGTTGTATCCCTCCATGGTACATGGTGTAAACCTTCAGACTTTGTTCTACCTACCAATTGTTGTCATAGGGTCTATGACTAATAGAATATTGAATTATATTTACATTTTAGAAAATACTAAACTAAAGACATTAAACTGTATATTTGTTAAACCAAGGTTCGCCGTACCGTACCGTACTGGTTCGGTATCGGTACATGGTACGGAGGGCGTATCAAAACTCAGTATGCTGACCGGCCCCTCACCGCACCATATCGACATAGTAATAGTGTGGCACCGGTATGGGCTGAGTACCGAGACGGCATACCTTGTGTTAAACAATAGAAAGATCAAAAACAGTAGCTTTGGTCAGCAACTTTCTTAAGATTGTCCAATCCACAATCCGGATCAAAATGCATAAAATTGATCCAGATTGGACCAACAGATCTAAATAAAGAAAGATAGAACGATCCAATGTTGGATTGATCTAAATCATGGATCTTCCAATCCATTCAAACAGCCTTTTGAGTGCTGTTCACATACTGAAACAGGATGGGTGTCCCTATTTTCGCATGAGGAGGTAAACAGTGCCCAAATCTGACGATGGATTTTTCTTTTTTAAAATATGATGTCAGAATTCAAGTGACGAAGTTTTACAATGCTAGGATTTTAACTTCCTTAGCACCTTATCCTTATGAGCTCTCATGCAACGCTTATCAATCTGCTTTTCAACTGATCCAGCAACATTCACCTCTAAGAAATATCCTGTCTCAAAGTTTATTCAAAGCTTCCATGACACCTCAACAAATTCTCATCCATCACGTGATTCTAAGCTCCTAATTAATCTCATTAACTGAATGAGGCCTGCGCATGAGATAAAAGCACAACAGCAAGGGACAGATCTGTTCATGTAGTCAAGCAGAGTCTATTTTTCATTTTTCTCAGGAAAAACCTTAAAAACTTAACTATCCATGATCCATTATTTTTCATATACGATCCAATCCTGATCTTAACAATATTGTCGGTTAGTTTCAGTCGAAACTCAACCAATACTGACCGAAACTGACCAAAACTGGAATTTTTGGTTAAGTTTGGTCGAAACTATCCGTTTTAGATGAAACTTTAAACCATGGAATGACTATTAATTTCTTGTAGTAACTGTTAGAAAATAAATATTGTCACACTGGCAGAAGTATGATATGAGTATATGGTAGTAATAATTACTTTAACAGTAACCCACAAAATGAGAAGTTTATGAGGTCTCATAGTGTCGTGCCATAGAACTGCTTGACAATTCAGTTATATAGTTGCTTCTCCTTAATTTGCTTTCTGAGTTCTTTGCACCAGTCTTGCATATAGTCTTATGGATCCAGTGGTTTCATGTTTCAGATATTGGATTGGATATGTACATTCTAAGTACCTTTGAAGCTTTAGCTGCATTAAAATACAAACCTTATTATGGTCCTTTGAATTTCTTGCAGGTGAAGGCTTTATATCTGAAAAATTTGCCTGAGAATGTCACACCAGAAAAGTTGAAGGAACTTTTTGGACACCATGGAGAGGTCACAAAAGTTGTTCTGCCTCCTGCTAAAGCTGGACAAAAACGAGATTTTGGATTCATTCATTTTGCTGAGAGATCTAGCGCGTTGAAGGCAGTTAAAGGAACAGAAAAATATGAAATTGATGGTAAGTTTTCTTGAAGCTTTTACCTTCTGAACAAATGCAAGTAGCATCAGTGCAGTTCCTGCTATACCTGAGGATACATCTTTTTTAGCAACCAATATATTTTATATTTGAGTTTATTTGTTTATTGATATAGATGAGGGCTATATGAACGTGCAAGTCATCTTTTGCTGGGTCTGGTATGTTGGAAGGCATCTAGATTCCATTTAACATGTAGAACCATAATTATATTGGTCTTATAAAGTTAACAAATTTACTCTGAGCGAGAACAGCCAGTTGAATGATTTCTGCTCTGTTTGCTGTAAAACTTTTGGTGATGATTGTAACTTTTAGGACAATTTTCATGACTAAGAGATTAATTTAAACCACAGGGCATGTTTTGGATGTTTCCCTGGCGAAACCTCAGGTCGACAAAAAGTCTGATTATGCTTCAAATTCATCCAAACCTGGGCTTCTTCCAAGTTTCCTTCCATATTCCCCATATGGGGCCTACGGTGGTGGATATGGTGCAACAGGATTTGGCCAGGTTGGATTTCCCTTACCACTGCATTTGAGATTGCGCATGCATTGTAGTTCCGCCATCTTTCTTTCTTCACTGCTAACTCTTATATGAAATTAATGAGATTCTGCAAATTGCTAGTTGACGTTGTTTGATATTTGTACTGTATGCAGCCAGTGATATATGGTAGAGGACCTATGCCATCTGGGATGAGAATGGTGCCAATGGTGCTACCTGATGGTCGACTTGGTTATGTTATGTGAGTACATGGAATTCATCTAGTATATGGGGCATTTTTATGCTGTTGTGGCACCTGATGTTCTTTCATTTATGTATGGCTTGTTTTACATGATAAATTGTTCAGGCAGCAGCCTGGTGCACAGGCTTCTCCATCCTCTCATCGGAGGAGTGATCACAGTGGCGGCTCAGGTGAGGGTGGAGCTGGGGGCAGTGATGGGAACCGTGGGCGCCGATACCGCCCTTACTGATCTGGTGTTGAAGCTTGCACATCGCTCACTATGCAAATCTTTTCACCAGCTACCCATTTTGGCTATTGCTCCAGATAGACCGAAGTTTTACAAATGAGGACATGTAGCATCATCAGGGTTCTGTGCCTACCATCTGATCAATACGAGCACAAGATTGTTGTACCGGTTTCTCCTTTTGAGATTAGTGTTTTTGTGTTTCCATAAATCAAGGGATGGCATGATCTTGAAAGATATAGCAACAAACATTGGGTCTATTAATCGTAATATGGATGAGCCTTGTTAGCATGTAAGGATATTTGGATCCTCTTAATTTCTGTCCTTAATATGGACCGAGCCTTGCTAGTGATGTAATGATTGTTTCCTTTCTGTGGACCTGTTAGATCACCCAGAACGAGAATAGCGGGAGGGATGTAACTGGAACAACCCTCTCTCTTTGGCAGTGGATCTAAATGTTACATGTAGGGTCTGAAGGAGGGCTGGGTAGGGTGGGATACCAGTTTGTGTATCGCTATACCCATTTCCACTTTTGTTTGATGAATACAGATGCAAAAATTTATATCTATTTTTATGGATTTTGATTGTATGGGTGTAAATATGGATATAAATAGAATGGTTAAATTTTATGAATCACCAAAGATAAGATGTCACTAGGTGGAAGATAAGGTAAAACTTGTCAGCGTTGTCACTTTTGTTCCTCAAGTGTTGAATCTTGCTCATGTTAATAGCCATACACTAATTAATTGTTTAACCTATGGTGGGGCAGTGGAAAAGAGTTTTCTAAGAATTGAAATGTGAAACTGGAGCCTCGTGGATAGGGGCACTTGTGAGGTTTAATTTAATTGTAGAATAGAGAGATATTGAGCTCATTGTACTCCTTGTTCGCATCCTTCTTGTTCCATCTTCCTATGAAATTGGTTATGCTTAACGTATTAATTTGAAATGTCCGGTGCAGTCTCACTAATAAGCTATAGATAAACTTTAGCAAAACCATGTCAAACAAAATTCTGCATTGCTATTTAAACATCGTAAAGAAAACTTGAGTTTGCATCCTACTCAGAACTTGGGTTTTCCTTCGTCCACTGAAACAGATGTACTGGGTTCTACATTCTCTATTCTTCTTCATGCATATCCTCGCCCTGGAGCTCTAAATTGAAGTTTTTGGGCGCTCATTGTCTTGATGATGGCTCCCGCTAAACACATTCTGAACTGGAAGGAACTAGCAGCATGGCCTGGATCTTCATGCAACAATGTGCGATGTTCTTATTAAATTTCATAATGGAAGAACAGAGGGTTAGAGGCACCTTTCAAAAACCGTGGTCCACTTGAATCACTGTGCCATTATAGTTGCTGGAAAAAAGAATTCATACCTTCCATCCTTCACATTTTAATTAATCACGTGGTATGCATTACATGAGAATGTGGAAACTTGACCTGCCAATAAAGTATGTTTCAAATCCAACCTTCATCAGTGTTGCTAGAAATATTTCGACGAGCTACTCTTATTCTCATATATAACAGTCGTCGTAACATGTCGCTGCAGAAATATTCTGTCCTCTAATAGTACATTGCATGAGCCTTCACATGCTGTTATGTGACTATGCTAGCATGGCCACCACTGTCATACGCTGCTTATTGCATGCAATATATTTGCCAAGATCTACAAGTACGCCATTTTTTTTTCTTAATAACAATGCTCATGGCTTGAGGGAAAAAAGAAAATATAAAATTCATTTCTAAACTGGTTAATCCTTTTTTTTTCTTGATAAATCTAAACTATTTTTGTGAGGGCTAGCCTTATTGGACCGGCCTGTTGGCCTAACCCAACTTCCGAATGCGGCCTGAAGGCCCGTCCGAACCAAAACTAGGGTAGAGCCCTAGTTGAGCAGGGCAGAGCCAAAACATGGCTTGCCGAAGCTCTTCGCTAAAGATTTTGTTGTTTTTTCTCTCCAAACACCGATTGCCATTTGCGCTGCCGCCACATCTGAATGCTGGTGGAAACCAGGTAAGGGCACGACCATCTTCGATTTACTCATCTCCTCCTTCTTCCGGACTATTTGAATCTTCGATTTCCGTCGGTGATCACTAGAATTTGGTTGAGAAGGGCAATGCCCTATTTTCCTCTGTTTCGGTAGATCAACCTATGTTTTTTTTGAATTCGGCTGTTTCGGCCGTTGGTGCTCATCGTTGGGCTCTTCCTCCAATCCACCGTAGTCGCAGAAAACCATGGCCGGAGCTCCGCCTATTAGGATGCTTGACTTCCGCAGTTAAAGGGGCCGGAGCTCCTATTTTAGTGGATTTGGTGCTGCCAGCCGCTAGTCGCCGCCGGCCGCATGGTGGCCGGCAGTGGGTCCCTGACCTGGGGCACCACTTGCATCCACCCTCTTTCTTTCTCTTTCTTGGTTAGAGAGAGAAGCTTGTTCTTTTTTCTCTCTCTTTCCCATACTTTCTCTCTCTTATTTTTCTCTCTCTACTTAGACTTTCTTTCTTTACTCTCTCTCATGGTAGTTGAATTCAGTAGGGACTCTTCATCGTGATTTTGAATTGACCATGGTTAAGGATCCGAATCTAGAGTCATCGGACGATGTCTCTGCTTCCACCCTGCCTCATGCCAAACAATGTTAGATTTGATTGCTTCGATTTTTATTAAATCATCTATGCTATAGTCGGAGCATGATTCTGAGTTTCGCTTTGATTAGATTGACCAAAGTGTTGGGCACTTCCGCTGAGCAAGCCCTGTGAGAGTGTTGGAATTTAAGGTTTTTATAATTATGATGAAATTTTGATGAAAAGTATAATCTTTGGATATTAGGCTCTGGGAAGAATTTTTAGAATTAATTAAATATGTTAGTTAAATTGCATTCGCAAGATAACTAATATTTTATTTTTTCTAAATTTATCAGCAATTATTAAATTATTATATTTATGACTTTGAGTGGTATTGTTCATGATGCATAAATTTGATGGATAGTATATTATTATATAATATATTATTTTAAAAAATTATGACGATATATGATTTTATTATGGATTTGATTGATTAATTTTGATACCTCATAATTTTAGAACTAGAATATGAAACTTAGAATTATTTGAATTTCAACTTGGCTATGTTGAGGACCCCGCCAATAGGGGTTAATATGTTGGCGCGTGATTTGTTCTAAAGGTTGGGTCTAAGATAATTAGTGACGTACCGCCAGTAGACCAGCCATCCTGAAGGACTTTGTTGCAAAATGATGCGCAACTCACCGTAAAAAAATTAGTCGGTGCTATGATCGTGCCACACGATGATGCGCTTATAGCTCAGAATCAATAAGATGATTTGAATATTTGAAAGAATTTGTATCTATGAACAAAATTTAGTAGTTTAAGAAAGATTTGATTCGTATATTAATGCTGTATATATGTTTATTTTCTGCAAATTATTATCTATTTGATTGTCTGATTTTGTTTAGTTAAAGTGATCATTGCTTACTGGGCTGTTTAGCTCATTATACAATTTTTTATTTTTTACGGATTCAGAGAACTAGAATAATCGAGGTTTTCAATATAGAAGAGCAACTAGCAAAACTTTGGCACAAATTATCTTAGAATAGAGTTGATTAAAATTGATTTATTATCCTAGAATATTGTTAGAATCGTAGATATTTAAATGTTGAGTTAGTTATTGAAATAAAGTTTGCACATTATTATTTAAATTGTTCTGCTGCATATTTATGAAATCATGTTAAGATGTCTTGCATGGTTGTGGAGAATGTTGCTTATGAGTATGCGGCGGCTGTCACAACCTTCGGTTTGTGAACTCATGTTAGGGGCATGACAATTATTATGGTATCAAAGCATAAGTGGATAAATTCTAAGATAAGAAAATTTGCATAAGATGACTGTAAGTAGGTAGACACTAGGAATATTGGGACGTACATCCATGTTGATTGTATTGTAAGGTGCTTTAAAGATTTTCTGTTAAACCTTTGTAATCATGTATGAAAAGCTTACGAGGAATTTATGATAAAATTATTTATAAGGTTTGAAACATTATGTAAGGTTGGACAATCTTGGAATCAAGTTATAATTAGTTAGATTTGTATCTAAATTAAGTGCAAAAGGATTGACCATAGAATAATATCATGCATTGTGATTATTTGTTATTTAAGTGAACTTTGAAAACTCAAAAATCAATATGGAGGTATATTATGATATTACTTAATTTTGAAATTAATTTGTTAGTGGCACGGTAGGATTTATTTATAATAAGTTATTTAAGATTTAGGACCATGAAAGATTTTTATGGTACCCGATTGGAATATTCTTCGAGCTTTGAATTTGTATATAGATTATGAATGAAACTAGCATGTAGAAAGAAAATATGCTTGGAGATACTGTAAAAATTTTATTTTTTTATTAAAGAATTGATTTTATTTGAGATCATAAAGTATTCATCTTGGTGAAATTATTAAAAATTTTTATCACCATCTTTAGATCCAAATAATAGATCTTATTTATGTCTACGGAGACTATGTGGTGTGTAATAAACTTTAACTCAAAGTTTGGGCTTATAGGTTGATCTAGAGATCTTTTGCCAATGTTTTTGAGGTTGCTAATGAAATCTAGTTTTGCATAAAGAATTTGATTTTTTGAGGCTTGCATGATTATCATAGAAGATTTTGATAAATGCTAAATATCTTAATGAAGAAAACTCTAGGTGAGATGACTGAGTTGATTTTACTCATATCTATTGATTTAAGGTCTTCTAATTTGGTAGAGCATTGAGAATTTTTTTTTGGTTGTTTTACTTGTAGCAGTTTGATTTGAAATTGTCTAATTGAGTTGATAAGAGAATTAAGATTCAATTCATTTTGAATTATAGTAACTAGACTATATAATGGTTTTGAATGTATCAATTAACTGGAGGGTTAATCTAGATGGATGTGTTGGAGGTAAATTAGGGGACGAGAATCCAAAGTTTCTTTTTGGGCTTTACTTGGAAATTAAAATTTTGGATTTCTTTAGTTCATAATACATAGTAGTATTTTGATAAAAAAAATATTAGTGAATCCAAAGAATTTTGGTGGTTTGAATTAGAGTGCGCAGCAAAAATGTAGTGGTCTGAATTATTTTAAGTTGGTCAAAAGTATTATCTCTTTGATTTGGTAAATTTTAATAACAAAAGACTTGATCTGTTTTCTTGTGTGGTAAGATTTCTTTGAGAAACGAAAGAAAAATATTCTAATTTTTGGATGTCGATGCACTATCTTAGGTTCTCCAATTGTATATCGTGCTCATGAAATTCTTAGCATCTTGAGACTAGAATTAATGGATCATTGATTTTTGATCTTGGATATGGAATATTTTGGTGTAGACCTTTTTCCTCCTAAATCTAAAGCTTGTACTTCTTCAGTTTAATATCAATCCTCTATTTGATTGAAAGAGGCTGAGGTTATCTATCAACCTTGATGAATATTTTACTAGGGGCGGCTTAGAGTTGATTATGATCTAATCTTGTGATAGATCGATTAATCAAGAGTAGTTGATATTTTGACAAAGAAACTTCTTGTTCTTATTCGGAATTAAGACATTTTTTTTCGTTTATAAGAGAGAAGTTTGATTTATATCATCTATAGAAAGAATCAAGATTGGAGATATGGACTTTATTCTTCTGATAAGATCTAATGATGAAGTTGTATTGATATTGAGGATGAGATTAGAATTATGTGTCTCTAACTTTTTGAAAGCTGAAAAAAAAATCGAGGATGAAATTTTTAAAGGAGGGGAGAATGTGAGGCCTAGCCTTATTGGGCCCAGCTTTGAGACGCAGCCCGAAGGCCAGTCCGAACCAGAACCAAGGCAGAGCCATAGTTGAGCAGGGCAGAGGAGGATGAGTTCTCCTCCTCCTCGGACTCTATCGAAGAATAGGGCTTCCTAGTCTCTGGTTTATTTAAGCTCCTCCTCATCCTCCCTATCCCCCCACTGGAGGTCCAACCGTGATCGAAGTTCTTCGTCGGAAATCCTAGTCTTCGATCTATTTAAGCTCCTCCCCATCCTCCCCATCTTCCCACCAGAGGTCCAACCTCGATCGAAGCTTTTTGTCAGAGATTTTGTCATTTTTTTCTCTCCAAACACCAATTGTCATTTGCGCCGCCACCGCATTTGAATACTGCCAGAAACCAACTAAGGGCTCGGCCATCTTCGATTTACTCATCCCCTTCTTCAGGACTATTTGAATCTTTGATTTCTGTCGGTGATCACTAGAATTTGGTCGAGAAGGGAAACACTCTATCTATCTCTATTTTAGTAGATCGACCCATATCTTTCTTGAATTTGGCTGTTTCAGCCACCGATGCTCATCACTGGGCTCTTCCTCCAATCCCTCGCTGTGGAAGGAGACCATGGCCGGAGCTTTTGCCATTGGGATGCTTGATTTCTGTGGTTAAAGGGGTCAAAACCCCTTTTTTGGTGGATTTGGTGCTGCCGGCCGCTTGCTGGCTGGCCTTGGGTCTCTAACCCTAGGCACCACCTGCAACCATCCTCTTTCTTCCTCTTTCTTGGTTAGAGGGTGAAAGAATCTTGTTCTTTTTTCTCTCTCTTCTTTTTTCTCCCTTTTCTTGTCTCTTATTTTTTTTCTATACCTATACTTTCTCTCTCTACTTTCTCTCTCTACTTTTTCTAAGATAGTTGGATCCAGTAGGGACTCTTCACAGTGAATTTGAATTGACTTTGGTGAAGGATCCTGATCCAGGGTTGTTGGCGGCGTGTCAGCCCCCACCTTACCCCAACCGAACACTGTTTGATTTGATTGCCCTGATCTTTATTGAACCATCTATGTTCTAGTTCGAGCATGATTTGATGTATTTAACTTTGATTGGACCGATTGGGGTGTTGGGCACTCCCGCTCGCTTGGTCAACCCTGTGAAGGTATTGGAATTTAAGGTTTTTATAATTATGATGAAATTTTAATGAAAAGTATAATTTTTGGATACAAGGCCCTAAGAAGGATTTTCAGAATTAATTGGATATGTTAGTTGGATTGCGTTCGCAAAGTAAGTAATATTTTATTTTTTCTAAATTTATCAACAATCATTAAATTATTATATTTATGATTCTTAGTGGTATTATTCATGATGCATGAATTTGTTGGATAGTATATTATTATATAGAAAATTATGACGATATATAATCTTATTAAGGATTTGATTGATTGATTTTGATACCTTATAATTTTAGAACTAGAATATGAAACCTAGAACTATTTAAATTTCGATCTAGCTATGTTGAGGACCCCACCAATGGGGGCTAATACGTTGGCACATGATTTGTCCTGAAGATTGTGTCTAAGAAGATTAGTGATATACCGCTAGAGGACTAGTGGTCCTGAAGAATTTTGTTGCAAGATGATGCACAACTCACCGCAAGAAGATTAGTCGGTGTTATGACCTTGCTACAGGATGATGTGGTCATAGCTTAGGATTGATATGATGATTTGAATATTTGAAAGAATTTGAATCCATAAACAGAATTTAATATTTTAAGAAAGATTTGATTTATATATTAGTATTATATATATGCTTATTTTTTGTAAATTATTATCTATTTGATAGCATGATTTTGTTTAGTTAAAGTGATCATTACTTACTAGCCTGTCTAGCTCATTATACGATTTTTTTTTAACTGATTCAGGAACTATCCTGATCGAAGTTTTTAATATGGGAGAACGACTAGCAGAACTTTGGCATAAATTATCTTAGAACAGATTTTATTTAAATTGATGTACTATCCTAGAATATTGTTTGAATCGTGAGACATTTAAATATTGAGCTATTTATTAAAATAAAGTTTGTACATTATTATTTAAAATGTTCCACTGCATATTATGAGATCATGTTGAGATGCCCTACATGCTTGTAGGGAGGGTTTCCTATGAGTATGTGGCGGTTGTTATGACCTCTGGTTTGTGAACTCGGGTTGGAGGCGTGACAATTTTAATTTTTATTTAGATGATCCTTCTCTTTTGGTCTATCATCCTATCCCTTATTTTGTTGTTATCATGGACCTATAGCAAGTCAAAAAGAAAATAAAGTAATAAATAAATAAAAAGAAGTAATTTAGTACTATAATTAGACAATTATAATGTGATGCCTCAACCTCGTCATCTGGGTTGACTATGTAATATGGCCACATGAATCCTAGAACGATGCTTAGAGATTATGCAAGGTCTAAAATAAATAAATTCCAATAATTTCACAATTTTAAATCAACAATTAATAACCAATTAATTCAACTAAATAAATCCATTGTGAACAAATATCCAAGTTGTTCAATTACACTAATTTTTAGATGTTCATCAACATCAAAGAGTAAACTAACTCACTCTTAAGCTCGTACTCCATGCCCCACCCGTCCATAACTAAGTACCATGTGTCTTTAGAAAAAAGAAAGAGATAGATATGAGCTTTTCTAGCCCAGTAAGATTTCCACATAGTCACATTTTATAATAATAAACAAGAAAAGTAATAAATAATTTGATGTAAATTTCATGCCATAAATTAGTATAATTGCAAAATGAGCATGTAACACATCTTTAAAATTCAACAAATCACATCAAATAGTTTTCTTAAAATAGCTTATATTGAATTCGGTAGCATCTAGGTTCTCAGTTTTGGACTATAATAACCATGTTTCTGGCCCGTGGTGGGGCATCAACAGTACCACATTTTCTGCTCATGTGGAAAATCAACAGTACCATATTTTTTGTCTGTGACAGGCATCAACAGTACCACATTTCTGGTCTATGGTGAGGCATCAATAATGTGGCTAGTCCACCACAACCAATCATGCAGATTTACAATCTATAACATGCTGAATATAACTAAACATCACACTCTTTCACAAAATTCGATACACACAAATAACCAAGTCTACAGATATCAAAATTAGTAATACATGATACATTCATCCATAAAAGATCCCTATACACTTAACAATTGAGTATATACTACGCAATCATCATATACCATATAAAGCACAATCATTGGTGCACAAAATAATTATATATAAATAAAGGTAATTAATGAACAGGAATTTTTATCTATATTTCTGACAAAACTTAATCCATACCTTCCATGGAAACCGGTGTCAAGAACCTGCTCGACGTTCTCCTGTCCCACTGATCGTTCCCTATAGTACCGAATGCATTACACTACAACAAAAAAAGATTTTTGCCGACTTTGTATTGCCGACGCTAGTTAAAAGCGTCGGCGATTTTTTTTGTTGGGACAGTAACCACCGACGCTTCTGGGAAGCGTCGGTAAAAAAGCTTCCAGCGACGCTTTTTTTAAGCGTCGGCGTCTGGGCGCATTACCGACGCTTATAAGCGTCGGAATATTTAAACACCGACGCTGTTATGCGTCGGCATAACGGAAGAACACGACGACGCTTATAAGCGTCGTCGGACTTCATTCCTCCCGCATACCCCCTCCCTCTAAAGCCCTAAATCCCCCGACCGACTCCCTCTCTTCTCAACCCTTTTCACCGATCTCATCCATTCTCCTCCGCCGAGCGCTCTCCGTCGTCGCGATGGGGGGAGTCGCTGCTGATGCGGGCATTGAGCAAGCGGCGGACGTGGGTCTTCCTCTTCCTCGTCGTCTACTCCCTCCTCCTCTCCTCCTCCTGGAACCTCCTCCTCTCCATCCGCTCCTGGTACAACTCGGCGGCCGCCTCCGCCTCCTCCCGCGCCGCCGCCGGCTGGAAGGCCCTCTACGCCTCCGTGCTCTACGGAGGGGTCTTCGGCCTGCTCTCCATGGGGGCGGCGCTGGCCGTGGCGGTGCCGGCCACGTTGGTCACCTGGATCACGATCCTCGTGCTGCTCGCCTTCGCCGGGAAGCCCCGACGGGCGCTCGTCACCGACGGCCGTCGGATCACCGCCGACATCGCCGGTTTCGCGCTCAAGATCCTCCTCCGAGAGGGAAACCTCGTCGCTGTCGTCGGCGCCGTCCTCAGCTTCGTTGCCCTCCTCCTCCGACGGAGACGAGGCGGAGCTGAGGACCAAGGTTTTTGTTCTATCATTGCATCTCCAGAGTCTTTCAGAATATTTCGTCTAAATCATTACATTTTTTTTTCATAATCTATAAAATTTGGATTTATAGCTGTACCTTGTCTATTTTGTGTTAATGCTTTTTGGTGGATAGCTATATTCTTCCTTAATTCCTGGGATTTTCTTCATTTACTTCTTGCTGTTGTCACTAGAATCCGAGGATAAAGTATGGCCTTGGATGTCTCTCATCTAATTCTATGTAATTCTCTTTTTCTTGGAGTTAACCTTTTCTTTTGTTGCTTTTGATTGACCGAAATTGGTCCATTGCATTGTTATTGCTTGAAGGTCTTTCCTCTGCTCTTTTGGTGTGCTTTTGAGGTTTAATTGTTTTGGGTGGGAAAAATTGTGTTACAAGCTCATGATTAATAGATAACAAGATTGTTCTCTTGTATTTCCCTCCTTCCCACCATTTGTGTTACTCGATCTATTGTTCTGCTTCTTTATTTAGCTGACTGAGCTCTTTTTGCTTATTTTTCACTGAAATTGTGCCTCCCGTTATTATCTTGTTTAAAGCATTACTGAATGTTTTGAACTCTGATTTGATAACTCACTGGTGATATGGAACATTGAATGGAGATTTGTAGGAGATTTTTGGCCCAACACATACTCGTATGTTGACAGGGCTTTACACATATGGTGTCTTTTTATCCTTATGTTTGCACCAATAATGTGGCTTACATGTTCTTCATGTGATCTAAGAACTAGATCAGTTTCATGAGTGAACAATGGCTAGGCCTTTGACTGACATGTGAGCCTTGCAGTCAAGTTTTAGGCATGTCATGTGGTTTTTTGTCTTTCTCAATGTTGGAGAAGAGAATGGCCAAACCAGCTACCGCACAAAGTGTTCTGAATTTTTACTTGTAGAATTTTAAGGCTCACCAAAATTGTCTGTAGTAGAGTTTCTGTCCAACATAATCTCTACCACGATTTAAGTAGAAATTTCTTTTTTACTCTCATAGTATTTCTTTTTTACTCTCATAGTATTTTTACTTGTAGAGTTGTCGGCCTGTTGCCTGTGTCTGCCATATGCTCGTCTCATTCATGACTGTAGGTTAATGAGGAAGCAAGTGATAAAGTTTTGGAGGTGGAACAGAAATATAATGAGATTCGAAGACCTGTCTACGTTAAACGGAATGAGATCATCCAATCCATTCCAGACTTTTGGTTAACTGCGGTTCGTAATCTCTCTTTTTTTAGTAATTATATATTTAAGCTACAACCTCTTTTTTGGAACATTCTCATCTAATAGTTTTTCTTTTTTGTATTTTTGTGTGTAATGTTTAACTCTTTAGTTCCTGAGTCATCCTGCTCTTAGCGATCTTCTGACAGAGGAAGACCAAAAGGTATGCATGCTGTTATTTTTGAAACATGCTGTGTTCAAACTAAGTGTGGTGGAAATTGTTACTCCATCCAGAATAAATATATTAACTATATCAATTAGAGATATCATTCTAGGACCTTTGTCAGCTTCTTCTGGATTTATCTGATGTCTGGTATTACTTGGAACCCATTATAGATTTCCAGGTGCTTGTGTTAATAAAGTTCCTTTGATGCAGATTTTCAAGTATTTGGTTTCATTGGACGTTGAAGATTGTCAAGATTTGAAGTCAGGCTACTCCATTATATTTGTGAGATGTTGTTTGTTTTTGACGAAATAGCCATTCTGTTGCTATGAATAAGTATATTCTTGTGATTTATTACCTTTAATCAATTGACTGGGTGTTTGTAATGTATAGAACTTCTCTCCTAACCCATATTTTGAAGACACAAAGCTTGTGAAGACTTATTCCTTCACTGAGGAAGGAGTGGCTAATATAACCGGTACGACTATCAAGTGGAAGGAGGGTATCGTAAGGTTATTATCTTATGCGGTAATCATTGATATTTTTCTGAGTCAGGTATTAGTTTTAATATTTGTTTCTCATAATATCTTGTAGGAGATTGCCAATGGTAATGGTCATGAGAAGAAGGGAAGCAAGCGACCTTTTACTGAGGAAAGGTTGGCTTTAGTACCATGTAATCTTGTTTTATAAGCAGTTGCTGGATATTTAACTGATTTTGTCACGTTGAGTATCTGATAATTTATGATAATTCTGCTGTTGTTGCTTTCAATATTAGGATTATTCATGTTTATGTATATCATATGCATATTCTTTCCAAGTAGATCGCCGTTCACATTTCCCTCCTAGTTCTTCTTAGAAGACCAGGAATCTTATTTTTGCTATGGCTATGGCTATGGCATGCAAGCAGTCAAGGACTCCATAGTGCATATACAATGTGTAGGCTGCATATACAGACAATATGCAATTTGTATCAACATCCATGTAGTGCCCCAGCATGAAATCCATCAAAGGCCAGCCTTCTTAAGTCCTTCCTTCAACATGCATATAAATAAGTATCATATTTTTTTGAAGAGCTTAATAAATTTTGTATTCTTAACTTCTTAAGGTTTTTTTATTACAGGTTCCTGATACTTCATCTGCTCGTAGAAATGGTGACTCCGTTGATCCCTGAAGCTTTTATTTTGGAGTTTTATATGCATTTTTTTATGCTTTTTGAAGTACATTGCCAATGTAAATTGACAGTATGAATGTAATTTGACAATATGAATGTAATTTGACAAAATGAATGTTTTGATAAATATGTTTGATTGTGCTATGAGTATAATCTCGTTTAGTGTGAATGCCTTTGATTTTGTAAACAGAGTTTTAAAAAAAAAATTTAAATTTTTTTTAAAAAAAATTATACTCTAACGACGCTTTAAAGCGTCGTTAAAATCCCGGTGTTTTAACTATTACCGACGCTTTAAAGCGTCGGTAGGTTTGACTTTAACGACGCTTTAAAGCGTCGCTAGTTACCGACGCTAAAAAGCGTCGCTAAATTGCAATTAGCGACGATTAAGCGTCGCTAAATTGTACGTTACCGACGCTAAAAAGCGTCGCTAATGACCGACGCTTTGCAAAGCGTCGGAAAATTATTTATCCACTGCAACATAGGCGATGCTTTACCGACGCTTGGGATAGCGTCGGGATGGTTTTTACCGACGCTTAAAAGCATCGCTAATGGCCAAAAAAAAGCGTCGCTAATGCCCAATTTTCTTATAGTGTTATTAAAATAAAAACCATCAACTAAAATCAACTACCTAGAACTCTCTACTGGGATTCACCGGTGATCTACCCCTGATTCTCTCTTCGGCCCAACTAGAGAGAGAGAGGTTTGAGAGAGGAGAAAGCAAGAGAGAGAGGAAAGAGAAGAGAGAGAAAGCTTTCTTCTCTTTCTCAAAATAGGGGAGACATCTCCCTCCCTCTCTTTCTCAACCTATGCCATGGAGGAGCCAATGGATGGTGGTAGATTACAATAGCCCCCGGTAGCGTCGACGGCGATGGCGACAGCCCCGAGCAAGAGCCGCGGCCAGCGGTGGTCAGCAAAAACCAAGGAAGAAGAAGATATAGGGACTACCTTGCTTCATGCCATCCGGCAGCTCGTCGACCGAAATAAAGCGGCGACCGCGACTAGAAGACCCAAAAAAAGAAAAGAAGAAGGGCAGCTTGCTCTTTACCTTAGTTCGACAAGGCCAACAGGGTAATCCGGAGATCCTTTTTGGATCGCATAGAGCTCTCGGTTTCGGGCGCGAACGGAGAGAAGACTCCCAACCAGTCTCTTCCTCCCCGCCCCTCACGTGCAACGCACGTTCAAAGCCCAAGGCCCCAGCCTCTTCAGGCTGACCCACTAGCCCAAGAGATATTGGGCTATCACGTACATGTAAAGAAATGAGTTAGAACAAAAATCAAAATTCAGCTAAGTTTTCTAGTCTGTTGTTCCATTCATCTATTTTTTTCTCCCTTTCCCTTATTATTATTATTATTATTATTATAAGGACAAGGAGAGAAATTTGATATGTATTTTTTTTTAATAAGAAATTCTAGTTCCAATAATAAGCCTTTGTGCGCCTGTTATGGCAATTCCAGCTTATTTGCTTGTGCTAGTTTCATTGTTATGCATTTAACTCTGTAAGAGGATGTCCTGTAAGTCTCAGAACTTGTTGGATTATTTTAAAAAGCAAGGAGAATTAGCTCCACTTTGGATGCAGAGTGGAACACATTGCTGATAATGGCGTCTTAGAACATGAAGGACATCAAAATAAAGTCTTTGTTTCGAAAAAAGAGTTCATCTCTCTATCTTTTCTAGAAGATTTAGTTACTCTTCTTCTGTAGGATTGGATGAGGACAATCCCTTTTAAACTCAAGAGAGGCTAATCTTTTTTTCATTATTTTAGTTTGGGATAAACGGCAATGTAGGCAAGTGAATTCTGTTTGGTTTATTATTTTGGTGTAGATATATGTTAGTTTTTACGTTTTTTCTCCCTTATGAGGAAGCTATTTACACTTTCGTTTTTCCTTTATGACAACATATACTTTTCATTCCCTATTTTCATTCCTTTATTATAATTATACTTTTCATTCCTTCAAGAAAAGTTGAGTTGGATACCCTTGGATTTTTTTTAAAAGAAAAGGTCCATCACCATCTTGCTATGTGTAAATAAAGGATTATTCATACTGCGTTATATTTCGTGATCCAGCGTTGTCTCTGAATGAGCTTTATTGTGAATTAGCTGTTCTAGATGTTATGCAAAACTTATGTCGAATATTGTAGGGAAAACTCTCCATTTACTCGAAGATTTTTCTTTACCAAAATGATTCTTTCTTCAACATATTATTCACCAATTATGCAAGAATTCGTCATGTTCAAGAAATTTTCATGAACTATTCATGGCTTACAAGGTGAATTGATTGTGAAGTGTAAGACAGCTGATGTCAATCAAATATCTCTGGAGTTTCATAAAATTCCTAACGAATATGTAGGAGAATGGTTAAATCATCTATTTTTGATGCTGATGACATCTCAACAAATAATACAGGAGGAGGCTACTACTTTCAAAGCCGTTCTCTGGAAGATCAGAGTAAATAGTATGTTGTAATGGGGTTCAAGAGGATTTGCTTGTTTTGTTTTTCTTTCTCAGGTTAATTGCGTGTATAACTTTATAAATATCTATTTACAGCGTATGCTTATAAAGTATTTTTTTTTTTTTTGCATATCTATCCTCACAAATTTACTATTTGCATGTGTTCTCATATAAATTGTTTCTCTTTGCATGCCAACCTTTTATACATGCAAAAATATAATTTATAAAGGTACATATAAAAATAGTAAATTTTTGAGGATATGCATGTAATTTTAGATATATGTATGTGAAAAAATAATTTATGAGGGTATACATATAAAGAATCTTTCTGATTTTCTCTCTTACTACGTTTTTTTTTTTTTTTTTTTTTGATGATAACTACGATTTCTTTTATTTTATACGTTCTACTTTGCTTTTCTTAACTTCACAAAAAAAGAAAGAAAAAAAAGAAAAATAATGAATTTGCTTATCATTTTATTATTTTCTACTTGTTATGTTTGATCTTGCTGCATGCAAATACACACCCATGCATATACGGAAAGGGAAGATGTTGGGGATAGAATAATAGGCATCTTACTCCACTCGAGTGACCAAACAGCAAAGAAATGCTAAACCGAAATATTCCAATACTTGCACATGGTCAGGGGAGTCCAGGATTCTCACATCCCACTTCACCATGCCTCACAAATTCTACAATGGCCGCTCTGTTACTTGGGAGCCATGCTATAACTCAGGCCACATTCTGCGTCCCAGCAAAGAAAGCTAGAGCACCAACCATGGGGGCATTGATGTAAGTAGCCGGTTCGGTCTGCTGGTAGTTGTTCCGGTCATCGGAGAAGCCATCGTTGCCATCCGGGCCACCAAGCACAGCTCCTACAAGAACGTTTGGATTCGGAGAGCCTGAATACAAGTACTGAAATCCGTCGTTGCAAGAGACATGGCCCGGGTGGGCATGCACAGAGGGAATTGAAGAGCCACGATGGTGAACATGCAGTGGATACCGCTCCCCAAATCCAACCATATACGACATCTTTGCCGGATTCTGGCCCAATATGTAATCAACCTGGTGTTTCAGAAAATCCTCGAAAAAATCAGACTCATGCACGGTGACAAGTATAGCATTTGGAAAGGAATATTCAGAGACTACGATTGAAAATTTGGAAAAAAAAAAAAAATAGATGTCAAAAGTTGAAAAGAAATTTGAATGATGACGAGTAATGAAGTATTTGACATGGTTTAATACTGTTAAATCTTATTTTAAAACAATATAAGATTAACAAAATGTGAATGTATTCATTCACTGGAAAACAAGTATCAGAGAGGTTTTTAAGGCCGGCAGTTCCTCATTGAGTGGCTGAAGCAAAGATGAGTAAGAGACTTCAGTGAATATATTTAAAAAATGTGAAGACAATTGATAACTAAAATACTATTTTTAACTTAAGCTAATTAATGGGGGAATCACCTATCACTTGGTGCCTGTTGTTGATACAAACTGATATTACTTAGTAAAAACAACATCAGCAGCAGCAAAAGCACAAAAGCGTTCTTAATTTATAATTGATAAATATTTCTTGAATTACTTGTTAATAATTCATATATAATTGTAAAATCTGTGAGTAATTAAAGAACTCTTGTTAGATTAATTTATCACAAGTATTTGAGAGGCACATAGCCAAGGAACAAATCAACAATAACTCAAGAATTTTCAGTAATTCAGATATGCTCTCTAGTGTTGGGAGAAAAAAGAATGCTAGCTTGAGATATTGTTACTGTTCTTCCGATGTACCTGTTTCTTAGCTAGTGAGGTAAGTTGAGGGGCAGTGATCTTTGAAGTCCCACACGAGACTGATCCCCCATTGGAGTTGAGGTACTTGGCATAGGTGAGAAGAAGAAAGGTAGCAGATGTGACATACTGCAGGTTGCTCTCTCCTTCCTTGTAGAGCAGCCCCCCTGTTGGTGAAAGTAGCGAAGTTAGTTCTGTTCGGAAGAACAAGGTCATCGAAGAGGAGTGCCGAAAAAAAGATTGACCTGGAGTATATTGGGCTTGGAAACCATTTGCTCCTGGGACCAGAGAACAAATATAGTTGTCTGAATGAACTTTGTATAGCTCTAGCTGTTGAATCCTGTTCCGCAAGAAGCCCTGTAGAGATAAAAAATAAAGCATTCATGCTACTCTTCTCGGAGAGATGGGAGAGTACGGTGAGAGCTACGACACCTGGGACAGAAGAACTTTGGTGCCGGGTCGCTTGTCGTCCCAACTGAAAGAGTACGTATCATCTCCTGCCCCCAATGTATTGCCATTCGAACTTACATATGACAGGAATGAAGCATTCCTTGATGCCAGATAAAGCCATGATGCTCCCCACAGGAGCTCATCCTGATCCCAAATTTTTATCAGTTATCAAAATTATTCGAAAAGGCTGGCTAAAGCTAAGATTTACTAGTAGTTTGAACCCCTTACATCATAACCAGAGTAGGAGCAGTAGAATGGGCAGACAACCGAGCTAAGAGAATCACTGTACTTTCCCCTGTACCGGTTGGCAAAATCAAAGACCTGCATCAAAAGAATCACCCTCTTGTATTAATCATAACATATGAACTGCATCCGAATTATATAGCTGAGGGAGTGCCGTTACTTTCGCAGCAGTTTGAAGCAACTTGGCAGAGTAAGCAGGGTCGGTGCGTCGGAAAACAGTGGAAGCTGCAGCTAATGCTGCAGCAGTCTCCGCCGCGACATCTGAACCGGGATTCTGGCTCGTTACCTTGTACGCATTGCGAGCCGTGTCCATGTCTTCAGGCCTCTCCCAGCAGTGATGATCCTGGTTCGGGTCTGAGACCTGTAATGCAAGATGATATAAGACAGTCATGTTCATGCCATTAGCTGTGTTGGTTGATATGCTGTTCTTGTTGATCACCTGAACATAGAGAGTGTCAGGAGCTGCAGTGGCTGCTTTAAGGAGGTAATCTGCGCCCCAACGGACTGCATCCCTGGCATAGTTAATTTGTCTACCCATCTGGTCCCCGAACTCGATAACACTCCATGCCAGCATTGTGGTGGTGAATGCCATTGGCAGGCCAAACTTCACGTTGTCGCCGGCGTCGTAGTAGCCACCAACCAAGTCCACCTGAAAGGCCAATGCATGCATGGATGTTAACAATAACAACTTCACATTATGTGAGTAGGAGAAGCTCCAACTTTATTGAACATTTTGTGGAGCCTATACATGGTCAGTGGAGCCGTCGGACAAGCCCGAGTGCCCTCTCCATGTCAGACGCTGGTTGGCGGGCAGTTTCCCCGACCGCTGCCCCTCGAAGAAGAGGATTGACTTCTCGAGAGCATCGGCATAATTCAAGGTGGTGGCAGAGGCAGAGGGAAAGATCAAACAGAGTGAGATGAACAATAAGCATATGATATTGAGCTCCATCTTCATTAGTGGTGGTGTGTAATATATTACTTGACACCACTAGAAAATGGAGATTGGATAGGGCTGAGTTGGTGTGGGGAATTGATGGTTTGGGGTTGCAAATTTATAGTGGAGGAAGAGGGAGAGATGCTGGGGTGAGATGACCGTTAGTCGTTGGAAGCCACGGAACAAACGGCATGGGTTTCGGGACTGGCTCATGCTGTTCACTGAATCAGCTCCGGAAAACCGGACATTAGAATCAAGGTCGGGGGAGGAAAGAATTGTTTTGACTCTAAGGCCTCTTTAGCCAGAACGCATACTATCTTTTCTTTTAGTTAGATTACACCCTTTTAGATTTTGCCATACGCAACCTCTAGAATATCCTTCATTAGATGTTCATTCTGAGATTCAGATATGATGAATCTTTACAAGGAAAGGAATATTTCATCATATCCCTACTTATAACTAAGTACAATGAAGGGATGTGATGAGAAAAACTCAAAGAGGCATCTGACGTTGATGGTATCTTCTTCGTATCTTAAGGTGAAATTGCTTTCTGTCCATATTGGAGAATTAATCATATATTACTGATAGTATACAAGGCGAATATGATAGATCTCAGCTTAATTATTAAGGAGTCTAGCCATGCATTAATTCTAGAGGTTGAACAAACTTTAGTCTGATATCATAAAGTTTTCTACTGATGAAGTCGAAAAAGGAGAGCCCAGTCATTTGTTTGCAAACCAAAGAATCAGCCTACGACCAATCCAACATAAGAGGATAGTGATCAAGTTACAGAATCAACTTTATATGGATAGTTTCTATCTTGCACATCATTCTTTCTAAGAAAGATCAATTATAAAAACTAATTGACAAGTCTTATATAGATGATTAAATTTTTAACTTTTCTGTTGAGAAAAATCCAGAATGGCGATGACTAAAATGTTTCCATATATGGTGTCATTCTCATGCAAATCGAATACCTTTGCAAATTAGATGAATCTTGTGCTTTAATATTTTATACAAGAATTATATATGCTATACAAAATTATCAACATTTCTTAATGAGAATTTGGCAATATTTGTATCAAAGGATTAATCTGTCTTAATGACTCAAAAAAAGAAGAAGATATTTTTCATAAGTTGCAACTACTTGGGTTATTTTCTTGCCTACTATCCATGATATTAGTTGGTCTTTTGTAGGCCAATTAAGGTAGGCCTAGCTGGATACAACTTTATAGATTAAATGATCCAACTTTTGAAACCAAACCCAGTCCACGGGTCTGTTTTGGATGGAGGCACAAGGAGAGCTGCGGGTTTTGTCATCCGAGACTCGAACTCCAGGGTGGTGGTAGTGGGCGGCTACCAGCTATTCGACATTTCGATCCTCGGGGCGGAGTTGAAGGCTACTTGGGCATGTCTTCAACATGCACGACGAGTGCTACAGACCATCCCGGTCATCTTGAAGGGTGACTCAGCCACGATGATCAGTTGGATACAAGGAGGTCCGAGGGGTGTGGGCTTGGACCACCCTCTGCTTCGAGACATTTGGATGATGGTAAGGAATGGTGGGGCCTTCCAGACCAAACATGTCTTTAGAGAGGCCAACAGAGCTACGGATTGGATGGCCGCCTATGTGGCTAGTCGTTCTGAGAGCACTTTGTTTGCCGGAGAGGGAGAATTGCCTCAGACACTTGATTTTTTGTTTTCTGATTTTATTGGATGTATTCGTACACATATTGTATGATATACTTGCCAAAAAAAAAAAAAACCATTTTATGGGATACGCTACTGCCTTTAGGTCAATGGATTTCCATTCAGATTATTGCTTCATGTGGCCTCAACGATGACATGTCCATCTTATATCATATCATAGAATCTAATAGACATCACCCATATAAAATGCCGTTCTTGGCGTAGTTTGTAAGCCGTAATTTGAGGACGAGATTTAGAATTTGGAGCAGATTTTATCCGACTCTCTTGCCTCGTCGCCTTCTTCACCGCGGTACGTTTTGTTTGGTAGTAGCAAGTCACGGACGGATGTGTGGAGAAATCACGAGCCTAGACGTTTTTTTCGGGGTTTTTGGGAGACAGAAGTCACGAGCTTAGACGAGACGTGACGCAAAGGAGCTCATGTTTGGCATGGTAGTATTTACTCTCCAAAGAAAACGGCCTGTGACTTGCATTGTACTATTGTAGTTGAAGAAGACTAATTAGTTAACAAGCGGCGTAGAGACAGATAGGAACAACGGGGGGAAAGGTTGGCTCGTATTTAATTAGAGAAGCTCAGCGAGGGGTATTAGTGGATGAAACTTGAAGAGGGCAAGTGGTGATTCACAAGCAGAGAATTGGGCTGGGGTTTATTGAGATGTGGCCAAGATCAAGCATTAGAATAATATTTGGGGAGGCAAAGTTGTGCCGTATGAGTTTCTAGTGCTTTGGTTTCTTGTGATTCTATCCACATCCCTTAAGACCGTGACATAGGATTCCATTTCCACTGGAAAATGTCTGAAACAATATCCTGCATATACTGTGATTGTCCATGTAAGTTCTGTACCGTGAGCCTGAATGTCAGCATGAAAATGTGCAGCCGATAGGTTTTGTTACTTGGATGAGAAATTTAATGGAACTTATATTGGATAACATAATAATGATTCTTTTAAACTGATACACTTATATCTCTAGCTGATACAATATTAGTATGCAGGCCAATTAACACATCTTAGTCTCTTATTGGATTCTTTATTCTAGAAAAAATTCATGCATTGGAATTTCAAAATGCTATTTTGAGCCTTTTTGGATAATCTAATAGAGTCGGACTAAATTTATTACTGGATTCATGCATTGGATAGATTATTTGAGTGTGTGTCCCGTATCAACCCAATACCTTCCGATCTAAATAGTATGGGAAGAACAAAATCCACAGAACTTTCAGCGAAACCTTAATAGATGCAAGCTGGATGGGTAAAAAGGCACAGTTCTTATGAGATATTTATATAAAAATATCCAAATAGGCTCTTAGGATCTGTTTGGCTAGATCGGATGATAGAATTGGAGTAATGAGTCAGATGAGGAAGGGAGCCAGAGAGGAGGAAGGGACTCCCCCTCCATCCAGCCAATCTAACCGCATTTAGGCAGTCCCATACAAGCCGTCAATCTTGTAATAGATAAGTTTGTCTTTACTAAATTACTTGTTGCTTTGATATCTTGATGACTGAGATATGGAGAAACCTAGCGTGTTCTGGCTTCCCACCTTGGCGGAAGTAAACCGAGATATAGTTTTCTTGCCGTATAATAGCCTCTCAAGTTGCCTAGAATTTAACTTACAAAATCAATGAAACAGTGATATTCTCATGGGTTGATCCGCGAATTAGGCTATTTGGTTTTGTTCCTGACAGGAAGCTTTTGCGTTAGGACCGGCGAGGTTTGCTGCCTCTACTAGGGTTCTTGTTGACGTAAAACGTTACAAACGTTGCGTTTACCTTACGGATAAAGTGGGAGAGAGAAGCAGAATTCAAAAAGTTGAAGTTATCTTACTAATAAGGGCGACATCAAAATGAAAATATGAATTTTTGATCATTAGAAAAGTAATTCTACATGTTTAGTTCAATAATATGCATCGGATTGGATAGATCTTGAATGCTCATACAGAGTAAAAAAAATTAAATAATATCCTTCGGCTTGCTTTTTAAAATAAGATTATAGGTTATGATAAATGATATTAGAGTAGATTTGTCTATGGTCTATGTGAAGTAGATAGAAGACACTAGCATAGATTCATTAGAGTTGACCACGGATAGATTATGGTGCTTATAATTAAATTTGAATGAATTTAGATCCTTAGCCATGAGACAATTTTAGAATTTAAATGGAGAAAATATGTAATGATCCATGCAGGCGTAATTTTTAGTTCTATATCTGCTATATAATATAATAAGTAGATTTTGGATATTTATATAAGGGCAAGAAACTCAAATAATACTGGCCACACTTTCTCTATCATAGTCCACAATCTTGTTTATACTGCCAAAGACTGCCTGATATACCCTCTTTTAAAGAAAAACAAAAGAAAGGGGATTCACGTGACAAGTCTCGGTTGTGCAGGCTGCGAATAGCTAATCCTAGGAGCCTACCTTTCTATTGTTTTCGGACGGCCTGGTAATTGTGGACAGGCTGTCCAAGCCTAGCCCCCGTGAGGTGCTTTGAGGCCAGGATCTTTCTCAACTTTTGTGGAATGAGCAGTAAGAGTACTAGGCGAGAATTGATTAGAAATAGGAGAATGGTGGGCTTGATTCTGAAGCTCCAAATCAAGGACCGTGCCTGCATTTAGAGGACTCTGTAGCTGAATTCATCGCAGGGTATAACTATTCTCTTTCTTTGTTTAAAAGAAATAAAGGGGTTTTAAAGTTCCTCAAGAAATAAAAAAGGAACAAGGAATGACCTCCAATTGCAAGTATTTGTTTAGATTTAGGCAAACATGGTTTTGGCGACTCTTTTGTTTTTTCCTCCTTTTCCTTTTATATAAAAAGTTCATGTAGTTCGAATTGGGATTTTAAAGAGAATTGAGTATATATGTGTACAAAAAAAAGAGAAATGGTTATATATAGAAAATATCCCACCTAATTAATAATTATGGTGAGTACAAAATAACCAAATAAAAAGTTAAAAAATTTCCAAATAAACAAAATTAATATGGTTACAAAGTAGAAAATTTTCAAATAAACAAAAATTAAAATTATTTCAAATTTAAGCCAATTGAATTTAAGTAAAATATATGCAAGTAGAATGCTTTCAATTTAGTATAGTTAGACATTTATGAAATTAAATAGTGCAAAGTACCAATTTTTCAAAGAAATAAAGTTAAAATTTATTTCAAATTTAAGTTAATCATGTTTGAGTAAAAAAAATATGTGAGTAGAATATTTTGAGTTTACTATAGTCAGATATTTATGTTGAGTAGAAAATTTAATATTTTTCAAACAAAGAAAATTTGAAACTATTTCAAATTCATAATCAGATAATTATGATGAGTAGAAAATATCCAAATAAAAATAAGAATTTTTTCAAATAAATAAAATTAATATAGTTAGTGAGTAGAAAATTACTAAATAAAAACTGAAACTATTTCAGATTTAATTTAATCAAAATTAAGTAGAATATTTGAAAGCAGAATATTTCTAAATTAATATATTCAGATTAGTAGCGAAAATTTAAAAATTTCGAAATGAAGAAAAATTGAAACAATCTCAAATACAGTTTAAACATCACCGAGTAGAATATTAGCGAGTGCAATATTTTTAAATTACTAGAGTCAAATAATTACGGCAAGTTAAAAGTTTCCAAATTAAAAAAAAATATGATTTTCAATTTAGGTTATTATAATTGAGTAGCTTGCCATCTTTGCTCTCTCTATCTCTCCTCACCACTCCCATCTCCTCGCCCCTCCCTTCTCCTCGTGTCCTCTTTCTATCTCTCCTCATGTCATCCCTCTTCCTCATATTTCCCTCCCCACATCTCTTCCTTTGCTCCATCTCTCTTACGTTTTCATTATCCCCTCTTTTTTCCCATGCCCCAAGTCCTCTTGCATGCTCTATCAATTACTACACCGTCTACTTTTACTTATTTGAATGATTACTTATATTTTGTTTTATCTATATTATTTTAAATTTTTATACGCTATTTTTACTTTATTCTTATTAATAATTTATTTTTTGTAATTTATTTATATTTTTATATTTAATATTTGTTTTTTGTGTTTCCAAAACTTAAATTCTTTTATCTTTAACCCTATCCACAGTTCAGCTCATATATAAGACTTAGAATTTGGAAACTAACCCTGGAAATTAATCCCTAAAACCTATCCAAAAGTTCAAATAAAATTAAATAGTTACTACTGCAATTCATTTCAAAAATAATCGTAACTCCATAATTATAGAAGAGTACTAAAATAAGTCAACAATATCCTAAATCAATTTATTTGCATTAGTCTCCTTTGCTAAACATTTGAACTAGCATTAGTCTTTTCTGCATTTTATAGCAAAATAGTTAGTTAAACATTTGAACTAATGAAGTATTGACAATATTTTTACCATCACTTGTATTGTTTTAGGCCAGTCAATTTTTCTCAATCACTGTTAATTTATCTAGTTTTCTCCAAATTGTTTGTTGTCTCTCCAATGATTGAATCTTGTATTTTGTCAATGTTCCTTACTTTAGATTGTATACAAAGTGAAATATTATTCGATAATGAAAATGATGTGGAATTTCACAAACACAATGACATGGCATAGTAAGATTTGTCTGGCTTATGACTTATATAACCATTCAACCACATTCAGAAATTTTTCAAAGAATTCTAGTTGGGCCTCCTCAGACTAACTTGAAGGCTAGGTCGAGCAGATCAGAAGTAGCCAACCTCTAAGGCCGGTACCTCTCAGCCTAGCTTAGTGACCTTGGCTACTGTTCTGAGACAGGTAGATCCTCTTGTGGAAGAAGCAGCTCGGTCGATCTATCTTAAAGGCATGCATGATTCGACCATGTGCTAGGTTATTACAGCACGTCTCCAATGTTGTTACGCCACATTAGCAATTTGTTGCAGCATGATCCTAAGCTTGTTGGGATACGACACCAAAAGATTTGGAAACCTATTTATTAATAGGTCTAAAGGCTCTCTGCAAAAGGTAACAAAACCTAAACAAAAAAATTACCTAAGCTAGGGAAGACTCTGTTCCTCTATTCTTTCCTCCTTCATTCTTATGTTAAACCCTCTCTAACATATCCATTAGAGGGCCCGACCAGAGCCAATCTAGCAATCTCTTACCCTCATCTATTATCTTGTCGGTCTAGGGATGTGGTCTGTTTCAGCATCCTAGGATCGACGATAGTAGATTGGCATTGCTTGCGGGAAACTTGAACGAGAAGCCATGCCATTTAGAA
The DNA here is from genome assembly GCF_051530095.1 of Phoenix dactylifera. NCBI lineage: Eukaryota > Viridiplantae > Streptophyta > Magnoliopsida > Arecales > Arecaceae > Phoenix > Phoenix dactylifera. Next base: position 7,629,638 of record NC_143205.1, read on the forward strand.
GGAAGAAGTAGATTGCAATATCTCTCATCAAATCTCAAGGTTCTCTAGGGAAGGACCCCTTGAGAGGTTCCCACCTTCCTCAATCATGGTTGTCGACTCCACCGCCTCAACTGTCTGCTAGAATGTTGGTGACCATGGAATAATTTGACCAGCTTCAATAGCATGTTCAGGCTTTGACCAGTCTGGTCAGGGGCCTAGTCTTAGAGAAGAAAATCCAATTAGCAGAGCCCTTTAAAGACCAATCAAATCAGCAGTTAGGTCCTAGCCAGAGGGATGATCGGCCTTACCGCTACTAGCCCCCTAAAAATGGCTGAGAAAGCTCATGCTCGGAGAATAAATTAAAGGAGTTTGAGGGGAATTCCAGCCTAGGGCAAGACTCATTCACTTGCGGAAGAGAGCGATGGTCTCAAAGAAGGCAGAAAGCTAATTTAACCTGCTAGCCAGATGAGATGAACGAGTTCTTGGCATAGGTCATGGAGAAAGTAAAGGAGAAGAAAGTAAGAAGTCCAAATGAGCCTATCCTTTGTAATGTAGCGGACTTCACCAAGCAAATCATGGCTAAACCCCTTCCTCCAAGGTTCAAGATGCCCAAGGTAGAATCGTAGGATGGGATGATGGATCATGTTGACTATCTGGAGTCTTTCAAGGCTCTTATGCTGTTACACAGTGTTTCCGATGCCATCATGTTTGGTGCCTTTGTTACCACATTGAAGAGAGCAGTTCAAGCATGGTATTTCAACCTTCAGCCATGCTCGATTAGCTCATTTGATCAGCTGAGTCAAAGATTTGTGAGCTACTTCATCAATAGCTATAGCAACTAGAAGTCCTTTACCGCCTTGATGAGTATTAAGTAGAGGAAGGATGAGACCCGCCATGAGCCTTCAATTTCGAGGTATTGGAAGTTTGTGATCTTAACCAAGCTGCAGCTATTACCATCTTGATGAACAGTCTGAGAAACTCCCGACTTAATTTTTCTCTCTCCAAGAGGCCTCCTAAGGACTTCACCAGGCTTCTTCCACGAGCAGAGAAATGCATCAATACTAAGGAGACTATGAGATCGGGTGACAATCAAGCAGAGAATATGAGGAAGAGATGAGAAGACCCATCATGGGAAGAAGAGGACTTTGGAGGGCAAAGAGCCCCCACCATGTCTGAGGACCCCCCTTGGAGATACAAGAATTATACCCTCCTGAATACTTCACGAAGCAATATTTCTATGAGTATCAAGGGGGAGAGGTACGTTCAATGGCCGGAGAGGATGAAATCAAATCCTTCTAGGAGAGACTTGAATAAGTTCTATTTTTTCCACCGTGACCACAAACATGATCCAAAAAAGTGTCAGTAGCTAAAGGATGAAATTGAGAAGCTCATCTAGCATGACAACCTCGACCAATTCATCAAGCATGGCTGAAGAGAAAGAAGGAGGAGGAGCAAACAGCTTCAGTTGACTTTAGCGATGGGCTCTAATGCCGACTCTTTGATTTTTTTTGGGTGCAATAGGCTCCTTGGGAACTGATACCACGATGACGAGCTCCTTGTCCGGTGGACTCTTAGTGATTGGCACCCAAACAATAAGCTCCTCGGCCATGGAATTATGGCTATAGATTTGCCAATGATTATGGCTCCTATGGCAGTGGGCTTCCGGACATCCGATAGAACTTCGATAAAGGTGTGCTACTGCAACTCCTGCTCAGGGAGGCAAGATCGCAATAGGAGTCTAGGAGAATGAGATCCACACTTGAGAAGAGGATCCTGGTTTGTTCATAATAATACTCGAAGCATACTAGGTATGACTTGTTCCCAGCCTGCTTGAGCTCATCCATGAACACCTTCGAGATCTTGTACACGAGGATGGCTTTCTTGCCCTTGTTTACCACCTTGGATTTCAGGGCTTTGATCCTCTCATCGGTGGATGCCAAGTGCCTCACTAGGGAGCTGATGTCATACTTGAGATGCCCAATATGGAGTTCTTGCTCCTTCAACATCTGCTTGGCATCTATAGCCCGGGCCTTTTGCAGCTCTCACCACTCCTCCACCTCTTCTGCCACTCTAGCAGCTTCCTTGGCTCTCTTCATGGTCCCATTAGTCCCTTTTCTAGACTCTTCAGCCTCCTTGTTTCCCACCTCCTTCTCGGTGAAGGCCTCATCCAGGTGAAGACCCACACTTTGGAGGTGGTCTCAAAGGGCTCTGATGCCAGATGTGGCCTGCAAGATGATAATTAGATTGCCTCAAACCCAAAAATATTTAAAGCATGAGAAAAGCAAAGGAGACTAGCACTTACTATCATGGATGAGTGAGTCATGAGCAGTCTAAGCTCAGAGGCTTGCATCACCCCCTTCAGAGGAGTCTTGAAGGGGGAGCTCATAATGCGGAGGGCATCGGTAATCATGGGGTCATCTATGAGAGGCCCAATGTTCACTAGGTCGGCCTGCTTGGCTTTGGAGGCCTTTGATCTTAGCTTCATTGCCTCGGAGCTGGGACCTTGGCTTGACTCCTATGCCTCCAAAGTGTTCCTGCAGCTGACCTTCTCATGCCGAGCCTCGGACCTAGAGGGCTCATATTGCGATGCCTTCTATTGCAAAGCTCGGAGCTTACACCTTGATTGGACAATGAGGTCGGAGCCTAGGGATTCCAGCAAGACTTCTTCACAAGCTGTTGATTATTTTGGACTTTGCTCCAAATAGTAGTTTTGAGAGGGACTCATTTGCAAGATTGACATCCCATTATATATATAAGGTAGCCTATTCTCTTATTCGTGAGAGGTGAAAAGGGTTTTTTGTTTTTGGGTGAAAGGAGGATCCAGCCGCCGCACTCCATCCTTTTTTCATCCTCTCGTGCGCTCTCGGTCTTCCGGCAACAACAGGCTTGTGTTCTTTTGATCTACCGCTCGCTGGAGGCCTTCTTCCTTCTTCCCTTCTTCAGCCGTGACTCCTCTTTGTAGCTTCTTGTTTTCGTGAGCCCCTTTCTTCTTTGCTGTTCACAGTATATGAAATAAAGGAAGGTAAGACTTTTGATATTCATTTGATCTACCATTGGAGCCGTAGAAAGGTTGCTTTGCATACTACACTTTTGATCTATCATTGTGGCTGCAGAAGGGTTGGTCCGATCGGTTATTTTGCCTTATATTTTGTTTATTGTTGTTTCCTCTTGTGATCATTTGGCAGTCCATATTTTGGGCTTTTATGTAGTTTTGTTTGTACCCTATTAGGATGATTGACATAGTGGATTGCTCCTCTCCGTGGATGTAGGCACTTGCTGCCGAACCACGTAAATCTTGACTCTTTGTGCTTATCTATTTATGCCTATGATGTGTTTGATGAAATGCTTGAATGAGAATAACTATTAATTGGTAAGCCGGATAGATTCAATTTTGTGCCTAGTAATCCCAACAATTGGTATCAGAGCTATAGCTACTGTCGGGCAAAAAAAATTCATCTAGGGCTAATGATTCGGCTTTTATTTATCATTCCACTACTATAAGGTATGAAGTGGCTGTATTTGATGGCACAGGAGACTTCTCACTATGGAAGGTAAGGATGAAATACTTGTTGGTTAAAGAGGGTGTAACAAAGGCCCTCAAGGGTATGGATGCAATTCCAGAAGATAAGGAGGCTGTCAAAGAAGAGATTAATGAGAGAGCACTCGGGACTCTGTTTTTGGGCTTGAGTGATAAAGTCCTACGCAATGTTGTGGATCTTGATACAGCTAAGGGAGTATGGAAAAAATTGGAGAGTCTATATATGGCAAAATCCCTTACTAATAGACTGTATTTGAGGAAAAAGTTGCACACATTTCGTATGGCAGAAGGGGCTTCACTCAAAGATCACTTGGATGAGTATAATAAGCTTCTGCTTGATTTAGCAAATATTGGTGTTGAAGTTGATGAAGAAGATAAGTCTTTGATTCTGATCTACTCATTGCCTAAGTCCTTTGAGCATATTACTACTACTATGCTCTATGGAAAAGAGACAATAAGTCTTCAAGAGGTAGAAGCTACTTTGTTATCCAATGAGCTTAGATTGAAATTACAGCTACAGCATCAGGTTCAGACTCCAGCTCAAGGACTTATAGTTAGAGGTAGAGATGAACAGAAGAAAGGTGGACAAGGTAGAAGCAAATCCAAAACCAGATCAAAGTCTAGGTCCAAAAGACCATGTGTTTGTCACTATTGTAAGAAGTCAGGCCACTGGAAATCAGAATGTAGACTCCTACATTCTAAGAAAGAGAGGGAACAAAGGATAAAGGAACCGTCTCAGATTTGGCAACAGTTGCAGTTTCATCGCAGGTCACAACAGTAATGATAATGATGCAGTATTTACAGCTGCTTGCAGTGTTAGTCATCATGATACTTGGATTGTGGACTCTGGAGCATCTTTCCACATGACATCCCATAGGGAATGGTTCTTTTCTTTTAGATCATGTGAGGGGGGCACCATTCTTCTTGGAGATGATGGCATTGGCAAAGTGGAAGGTGTTGGTACAGTTCAAATTAAATCTAATGCAAGCACTGTGGTGATTTTGGACGATGTCAGATATGTTCCTCAACTAAAAAGAAACCTTCTCTCAGTACATGCTTTCGATAGTGCAGGTTTTGAGGGCAGATGGGTTAGAGGATCAATAACTATCAATAAAGGAGTATTGACTTTATTGAAAGGAAAATTGTGTGGGACCCTTTACTATTTGGATGGTAGTACAATAGTTGAACAGGCTTCAGCAGTACAGTCTTCTATTGAGCAGCTGACACACCTGTGCATCAGAGATTGGGCCACATCTCAAATAAAGGTTTACAGGAGTTGAGCAGACGTGGTTTGCTAAGTGGTCAGAAGGTTGGTGCACTTGGATTCTGTGAGCATTGTGTGTTCGGAAAACAACACAGGGTCAGCTTTTCTACAGGCGTGCACATGACAGCTGGTATATTAGATTATATTCATTTTGACCTATGGGGGCCTGCCCCAATTACATCCAAGGGTGGATCTAGGTATTTACTCACTTTTATTGATGACTACTCCCGCAAATTCTGGATATACACTATCAGAAATAAGAGTGATGTGTTATGACACATTCAAGAGGTGGAAGGCTATGGTCGAGAGGCATACTGATAGAAAGTTGAAAACCTTCCGAACTGACAATGGATTAGAATTTGGTTCAACTGAGTTTGATGACTTTTGCAAATCATTGGGCATTGTTAGACACAGAACCACAGTCGGTACACCTCAACAGAATGGTGTGGCAGAACGCATGAACCGCACACTAATTGAGAGAGTCAGATCTATGCTATCTAGTTCTGGATTAACTAGAGATTTTTGGGCAGAGGCCGCTCATACAGCCTGCTACATTATAAACCGATCTCCAGCATCAGCATTGGGCATGAAATCTCCGGAAGAGATGTGGACAGGAAGACCTGCAGACTATTTAGTACTCAGAGTCTTTGGACCCCAAGGCTAAGAAGTGCGTATTTCTTGGATACGCATATAGGGTAAAAAGCTACAGACTATGGTGCACAGAGCCTGGATCCCAAGAATTTTTATTCAGTAGGGATATGACATTTCATGAGATAGCCACTTCTTTAAGGCAGCTACATCCTAGTTCTTCTCAGAGAGATCAGGATCAGAATCAGATGGATAGGACTGTTATGAATATTGACCAAACTATCAGATCACAGCAGCAGCAGGCAAATGAAGATACTTTTATTCTAAATTTTCAGCAACACCTGACAGATGCAGAGATACAGACTCAGGAGGAGGTTACCATGCAAGGTCAGGATCAGATTGATAGCATTGCCACTCGTAGACCTAGGCGTCAGATCAGAACACCACAAAGGTATGGCTTTGAGGATTCAGCTTGTGCTGGGTTAGTTTATTATGCTCTGAGCATTGCAGACATTATTGGTGATGAGCCGACCACATATCAGGAGGCTATTAATAGTTCACAGGCTGAACAATAGACCGTGGCTATGGTTGAAGAACTACAATCTTTAGAGAAGAATCAGACTTGGAAATTAGTCAGATTACCAGAGGACAATAAGGTAATTGGCTGCAAATAGATCTTCAAGAAAAAGGAGGGAGTCAGTCCTCAGGATTTTAGATAAAAGGCCAGGTTGGTAGCTAAGGGCTATAGTCAACAGTAGGAAATTGACTACAAGGAGATATTTTCTCATGTAGTCAAACACTCTTCTATCCGTGTGTTGCTTGCTTTAGTTGTTTCTCAGAATTTAGAGCCGGAACAGCTAGATGTTAAAACAGCTTTTTTTCACGGTGATTTAAAGGAACAGATTTATATGCAACACCCACCTGGTTTTGAGGTTCCAGACAAGGAAGATCATATATGTTTGCTCAAGAGATCATTATATGGTCTCAAGCAGTCTCCAAGATAATAGTATCGCAAATTTGATAAGATTATGGTCGACAAGCCAAGAGGGGGGGTGAATTGGGTTTCCTAAATTTTTAATCCCTTAATCAATTTGATAGATGAATGGGTAATTTAGTTAATACTAATTAAGTGCGTGTAGTGAAGTTAGTAAGACACTCAAGGCAAACACACAAGAAATATAGTGGTTCGGTGCTCTTCTAAGCACCTACATCCACTCCTCAAGCGTCCCCTTGGAAATTCACTATAATCCCGTGGATTACAGTTGGATTGTTTTTCGGGCTCACAATCTAAAAACCTTTACACTTTGATTTTCCGAGATCACCAAAAATCTATGTTAGTTTTGCGGGCTCACCAACAACCTACACCATTGGTTTTACGAGCTCACCAACCAATCTTACAAGAGATTTAAAAAGAAAAGAAGTTTGAAGCTCCTAAATGAGCAAATATAATAAATATGAACTCAAAGAAGAGATGAGAGATAGTTATCGCTTTGGGATGCTCTTCTCTTCTTTGCTCAGGTTACTTCACTTCACAATGGGTTGGTGAAGCTGTTGAATGCGCTTTCAGATTGCTCAACCACCTTCTTTTGGGATTTGAATGAAGCAACTTGATGAAGAATGCTAGGGCTTGCTTTAACTTGAATGCTCTATTGATTTCTTGCAAAAGGATATTTTCCTCTGATGAATAGTGTCTCTTAAATATCTCTCAACCTCTATTGGTCACTTTCCATTCATTAGATTTGAAATACTAGCCATTTCTAGCCGTTGGAAGCTCAAAAAGTACTTCTACAGAACTAGCCGTTATGCTCCTTTCCCTGCTGGGGTCGACTCAAGTTACTGTTCATCAGCCTTGGGGTCGACTCAACCTTCTCAGGGGTCGACTCAAGCTTCTTTGGGGTCGACCCCTACTACAGTGGGGTCGGCCTTCTCAGAAACCACAGAAATTTTATTTTTTTTTGGCATTTTCACTAGGGTCGACTCATACTTTCTTGGGGTCGACCCGTGCTACAGTGGGGTCGACTCAAGTTCCATTGGGGTCGACCTTCTCAGAGATTCCAGAGACATGATTTTTGAACACTTATCCTGGGGTTGGCTCCACTAGGGTCGGCTCCATTGGGGGTGGGCTCCACTTGTTGTTCATCTGAGCCATTTTTTCAAGGATGTGCCAGATGGTTCCAAAATGTGCCAAAGTCAACTCTACTTCTTCTCGGGTCGACTCAACTCACAATTTTCTACATCTTAAGGTTAGACTGATTCATATAATCAATGAAATATATTTCAAATAATTTTGAGTGTATGCCACGGTAGAACTTCATACCCTTAACAATGAAAATTACTGTTTTGCCCTTAAAAATATATTTCACTTGAAACTTTGCCGAATTAGATTTAAAAGCTCTCTAACATTTTTATCTCGTTGTTAATCATTGGGAGTCGTCTTAATCTCATTCTTTCAATGTATCAGGAGTGTGGTATTCATTAGTGGTGTATCAAGTTAAGCTATATTATTAATTTGATATTCCCTCAATTGTTGTGTTAATCATCGAAATAACACTATTATTCTCAATCTCCTTCTTTTTGATGATTACAAAACATTGAGTATTGGCAAATTGACTCTTGTATCAAAATTAAGGGTTTTGATTTGGAAAAAACTTAAGTCGCTGAATTTCAGCTTTTCTAAATATGAAAGTGAAAGCTCCCCCTCCTTCATCCAAATATTGCCAATTTGAACATTTAATTTTCTCCCCATTACACTTGTATTTTAAGAAAGATGGAACTTCAAGAGTTTAAGATAAAACAGGATTTTCAAGTTATGTATCGAGGCATGAGGTGTATGTGCCAAATTCAGAAATTTTGCTTAAAAATTCAGATTTTCTTGTTTTGAAATTTGAAGGTGTAGAAAATTTTCATTGTTGCACATATCTCCCCCTTAAGTGAATATATTTTCTTCCTATTTTTTTCTACATTGCTCCCCTATATTGCAACTTCTCTCTTTTCTTACTTCTTCCCCTTTTTGTTATCATCAAAATGTATAGCAATAAATGATAAAATCTAAATACCATTGATCAAAATGAAATATTGTAGTACATGGATGTCAAAAGTACAATGTTTATCAAATTAGATGCAAAATACATCAACAAGATAAAATGCATATGAATACTAGATAGATCCTAGGCACTAATCATGATGTGCTCCTGTAGTGCTATCATCGGGCCTAGGGGGAGTCTAGTGGCTGTGATCTAGTCCTCATCCTCCTAGCATAAGTGGCGAGGGAAGGTCTGGCCTGATGAGACTGAGTCTGTCGTGGGGCTCTGTGAACTGGGTGACTCTGTGCCGAAACCTCTGACTCAGCTGCTCGGGGCACATATGGACCATGAACCTCTCTCTCTAATGCTGTCATCCGGTCTGTGAGGCCTGTCAGCTGAGCAGATAATCCTCTAATCTCAGTATCATACTGTCCATTCTGCTCATCATGCTATTATAGAGAATCCTCACCTGAGCTGACACAAGCTCAGTCATCCTACTCCAGTATTCTTCTGTACATCCCGCAGGTGTGGATGATGAAGGTCCTGCCTCTGAATGTGCTGTAGGGTGATTCGCAGGTATCTCAGGCTGAGGGATAGAGTCTCCAAGCTCTGGTGCATCAGCCTCCGGTGCATGTGCCCCTACACCTCCACGCACCCACTGACCGTCCACCTTCTCATAACCCATGCGCACTAGGGATCGTGAAGTGTAGGTGTCGGTAAATAACAAATCTCTGGATATCTCTCCCTCTACAGATATGTCATTATGATTGAAAATTAAGGTGAGTACCATACCATAGGGCAAGGATGCTCTCAATCTGCATATGGCCTCACGCATCTGCCTAATGATCATGGCTGGAAGATTCAGGGGTATACCCTGAATGACATGCTCCATAATGGCCAAATCGCACGCTTAGATACATGATCAAATCTTCCACTTTTCGGAAACAGTATCCGACCTATGAAGTTATGCAAGAACCTCATCTCAGCTGATAGGGAGCTAGCTACTAAATTTTCTAAATAATCAAAGTCATCTCTCTCTAAAACCAGCTGTAGGACTCTCATCTTATGCTCTGGTTTTTTTGGTGTGGCACCCTCATAGGGAAGATGAAGCAACTCACTCAGACTTTTTTCTGAAATACGAACTCGAACTTCTCGGACCTCAAACACAAGCCCTCCCGGACCGACCTTTAGAAAGGCATAGAACTCACGAACTAAACCCGGGTAGGTCTTTAAATCTAGGGAGCAAAGATACTCCCATCCTTGCCTTCGGATCCAACCCCTCAACCGGAACCCTTCTTGATCCAAAAATTCGGAATGGATCCTTCTACTCGTGGTAACCGGTCTCCCTACATACTTAGCAAGTTGAACTGAAGGGGAAGGAGGTGGAGGAGGCTCTGCACTTGTCTCACCTTGTGGAGGCACTGTAAAAGACTCTTTAGGACGCCCTTCTACAATGTTTGGCTGTGAAACTCTCCCGGATCTCTTGGCAACGGCTCGCTTGGGTCCTATTTTCACCAAATCCCTTCTTAGATCTTGATCTAACGGCTTGGGGAAGCAATCTACTATTGTTTGGAAGTGATTGGAGGGAATTGGAGAGTAAGAAATTTGATTTGAGAAAGGGTACAATGAACAGTGATGCCCTAATGTAGCTCACGGGTCCCCTTTTAAAACAGGGATCCCGCCGTTGGGTCGACCCCAGCTTTTGCTTGGGTCGACTCAAGAAGGGCTCGACCCCATTCTGGACTCGGGTCGGCCCCGGTTCAGGCTTCCATTTTTTTTTTTTGATTCTTCCTTCTTTCAGATCCTTACCAAATCTTTATGAGATATTGATATATGAGTGGAAAATCTATAAATGAATGACTTTATCAATGTTTCATGGGATTTACGAAATGGGAAGAGGGTATCATGAGATAACTTGTTCCTTTCATTTGTTTTCAATCAAAGGGATCACATATGCCTAATTCTCTCCTAAGCATGCAAAATCTATCTTCACTTAAGAGTTTTGTAAATATGTCAGCCAATTATTTCTCGGTGCACACATGCTCAATACATACATTCCCATTTTGCACATGATCTCTAATGAAGTGATACCTTATTTCAATGTACTTTGCCTTAGAGTGCTGAACCAGATTTTTGGTAAGATTAATGACACTAGTGGTATCACATTTTATAGGAATGTTGTCAAGTTTGATTCCATAGTCGTCTAGTTATTGCTTGAGCCATAATACTTGAGCACAACAACTCCCGGCAGCGATGTATTCGGCTTCAGCCGTTAACAATGCAACTGAATTCTGCTTTTTGCTAAACCATGATACTAAGTTGTTTCCTAAGAATTGACATGTCCCACTAGTGCTCTTCCTATCTAATTTGCATTCAGCAAAATCCGCATCAGAATATGCAAGCAAATCAAGACAAGAGTCTCTAGAGTACCATAATCCTATGTTTGTGGTTCCTCTTAGATATCTAAGGATTCTTTTGACAGCACTTAGATGTGATTTCTTAGGGTCTGATTGGTATCTAGCACATATTCCCATACTAAATACTATGTCAGGCCTACTGGCAGTAAGGTAAAGCAAAGATCCAATTAAGCCTCTATAAAGTTTCATATCTACACTTTTTTCTTTTTCATCTTTGTTTAACTTACTAGTGGGGTTCATCGGAGTGCCTATTTCCTTGTGATTTTCATTTCCAAACTTCTTTAGTATTTTCTTTGTATACTTAGTTTGATGAATGAAAATTCCTTCCTTAGTTTGCTTGATTTGTAATCCGAGAAAGAAATTTAGTTCTCCCATCATACTCATCTCAAATTCTCCTTGCATTAATTCAGCAAATTCTTAACAAAGACTATCATTAGTGGCACCAAATATTATGTCATCAATATATATTTGTACTACTAGCAGATTTTTATTTTTTCTCTTAAGAAAAAGTATTTTATCTACATTTCCTCTACTAAAATTATTTTTTAATAGAAATTTACTCAGCCGATCATACCAAGCCCTAGGTGCTTGTTTCAATCCGTATAGTGCCTTATGTAATCTAAACACATGATCAGAAAATTTATGACTCTCAAAACTAGAAGGTTGCTCTACATATACTTCCTCTTCTATATAACCATTTAAGACGATACTTTTTACATCCATTTGATATAGCTTAAAATTCATAAAGTATGCAAAAGCTAGAAGTAGTCTAATAGCTTCTAATCTAGCTACGAGAGTAAATGTTTCTTCAAAATTTATCCCTTTTTCTTGATTGTATTCCTTAGCTATAAGTCTAGCTTTATTTCTTATAACTACATTTTCATCTAGCTTATTTCTAAAGACCTATTTTGTTCAAATTATAGAATTATGCTTTGGTCTCTCAGTTAATATCCATACATTGCTTCTTTTAAATTGATTTAATTCTTCTTGCATAGCATTAATCCAATTTATGTCATGCTCAGCTTCTTCATAAGTTTTAGGTTCTATTTATGAAACAAAAGCAAGATAATCATTCAAATTTCTAAAAGAGGATCGAGTTCTTACCCCTTGAGATGAATCACTAATAATTAAGTCTTTGGGATGTCCATGTGCATACCTCCATTTCTTTGGCAAGTCTTGAGATTGCGGTGGCACACGATCATCTTCCTTTTCCTTTTCATCTCCCTTTTCTTGATTTGGCACGTCATTAAGATTCAGCTTTTCAAACTCAATAATTCCTACATCATCACCAAGAATACTTTCTCTTCTAGGAGACTCACTATCAGACTCATCAAAAATAACATTAATTGACTCTTCAACTACAAGAGTTCTCTTGTTAAAGACTCTGTATGCCCTGCTAGAAGTAGAGTATCCTAAGAAGATACCCTCATCTGACTTGGCATCAAATTTGCTTAGATCCTCCTTGCCATTGTTTAAAATAAAACATCGACTTCCAAATACTCTAAAATATTGAGCAGTTGGTTTCTTATTCTTCCAAAGTTCATAAGGAGTTTTCTTTGTTATCGGACGTATTAAAATACGATTTAAAATATGGCAAACAGTATCTATAGCTTCAGCTCAAAAGTACTTTGAAAGATTTGACTCACACAACATCGTGCGAGCCATTTCAGCCAAGATCCTATTTTTCCTTTCAACAACCCTATTTTGTTGAGGCGTTCTAAGTGCTGAAAATTGATGTGAAATACCATTCTTATTACAGAATTCTTTAAAGTGTTGATTTTCAAATTCAGTTCCATGATCACTTCGAATTGCATTTAAGGTAAAGTTCTTTTCAGTTGTGATATTTCTATAATATTTCATAAATACTGAAAATGCTTTATTCTTATGTGCAAGAAACGAAATCCATGTATATCTTGAGAAGTCATCCACTATTACTAGTCCATACTTTTTTCCTCATAGACTTGTAGTTCTAGTAGGTCCAAATAGATCCATGTGAATGAGTTCAAAAGGCCTAGTGGTTGACACTACATTCTTTGATTTGAAGGATGATCTTGTTTGCTTTCTTAATGTACATGGTTCACAGATTTTATCTTTTTCAAAAATCAATTTTGGCACATCTTTTATCAAATTCTTTTTGACTAGTTTTGATATTAAGTCCATACTAGCATGTCCTAGTCTATGATGCCATAACCAACTTGTTTCATTTTTCTTTTCTTCATTTGTGATTAAGCATAATCCATTTTTCTTGGTTAAGTCATGAAGATCTACCATATAAATGTTTCCATGCCTATGTCCCATAAGTACAATGCTATTATCTTTAGGATTTGTGATTATGCATACTGAGGCTTCAAATGAGACTTTAAGAACTTTATCACAAAATTGACTTATGCTAAGTAAATTATGTTTAAACCATTAACTAATAAAACATTTTCTATAAAAGTGGATGGAGTGATATGAATTTTACTCTTTCCAATGATAAGTCCTTTTCCATTGTCTCTATAGGTTACCACTCCACCTTCCTTGGATTCCAAAGTGACAAATTGTTCTATATCACCTGTCATGTGTCTTGAACAGCCGCTATCTAAATACCATCGTCTATCCTTCTTATTGGCTGTAAGACACACCTGCAATTAAAATCAAGGATATACTTTAGGTACCCAAACTATGTTGGATCCTTTAGGGTTAGTGTTTGATGTTCCTTTTGGAACCCAAATTTTTTTGTATTTTAGTTTGTCTTTTTCACTTAATTTGTTATAGTTGAATTTTCTAAAATTACATTCGTATGCTTTGTGTCCTATTTTATTGCAGCAATGACAAGTTGTAATTTTATTTTTGGCTTTAACAAATATGTTCTTTAAGTATTTTTGCTTTCTATTTATTTTATATCCTAATCCTGCTTTATCGTATATAGCCTTTTGACTATCAAGAATCATATTTAATTTGGTTGAGCTAAGTGTAAACTTGTCCACTGAGGATTTATATTTTTCTGTATCTTCTTTTAGTTTGAAATTTTCAGTCATTAGACTTTTAGTTTCATTAGTGAACTTCTTACTTAATGTTTCATAGTTATTAGATAGTTTCAGCTTTTCTTTCATAAGAGATTGATTTTTATCTTTTAGAATTTTATTTTTATTGATTAACTTCTTGTGTTCTTCCATAAGATCTAAAAATACATCATGTAATTCTTTTACTGTAAAATCATACTCAAGTTCAGAATCTACCCCATCATCATTGGCCATGTAGCAGATTTGGGCCGTCTCTTGTTGATCTTCCTCTTTCGAACTTGATTCCTCACTTTCACTCCATTCAGCCATGAGGATCTTCTTTTTGAATTTTCTTGCCGTCTATTTCAATTTCGAGCAATCTATCTTGAAGTGCCCGAGCTTGTTACACTCATAGCAAATTGGCACTTCTTTTTTCTTTTCTTTATCCTTTCCCTTGTCCTTGCTTGAGTTGCCTTTGAGGAAGGGCTTCCTTTTATGGAATTTATTCTTATCTCTCATGAATTTTCTGAATTTCCTCGCAAACATAGCCATTCCTTCTTCATCATATTCCTCCTCATCATCAGACTCCTCTGATTCAATGTCTTGTTTTGGAGTCGTGGACTTCAAGGCAATGGTTTTCTTTTTTTTGACCTCTTCTTCTGAATTTTGCTTCATGGTCAACTCATGAGTCATGAGTGATCCTAGAAGCTCTTCCAATTGTAGTGTGTTGAGGTCCTTTGCCTCCTGAATTGTGGTTACCTTGGCCTTCCAAACTCTTGGTAGAGACCTGAGAATTTTTTGCACCAATTCAGAGTTAGTATAAGATTTGCCTAAACTCTTTAGTCCATTTATGATTTTCATGAATCTAGTGAACATTTCAGTTATGGACTCTGTGGACTCCATTTTAAACAATTCATACCTAGGTACTAATATATTTATTTTTGACTTTTTGACTTTTTGACCTAATTAGTTTCTTTATGTTTGACCTCTAGTTTATCCCAAATTTTTTTGACGGAGGAGGATGTAGATATTCTATTGAATTCGTTTACATCTAGTGAGCAGTAAAGTACGTTAATTGCTTTAGCGTTTAGTTGTGTTAGTCTTTTATCACTATCATTCCAATCTATTTCAGGTTTAGAAATGATTGTGCCCTCTATGCTAATTGTGGGTGTGTGTGGTCCTCTAGTTATGATATTCCACAAATCATAATCTAGAGCTTGAATGAATATCCTCATCCTAACTTTCCAATATGTGTAATTCGTGCCATTAAACAAGGAAGGTCTATTTGTGGATTATCCCTCGCTTATAGAGCATCCTACTTGGGTTGTCATGATCTTTGACTCTTGATCGTGAGATCAGCAACTACTATGAGAGCACCTGGCTCTGATACCACTTGTTGCCCAAAGTGACAAGCCAAGAGGGGGGGGGGGGTGAATTGGGTTTTCTAAATTTTTAATCCCTTAATCAATTTGATAGATGAATGGGTAATTGTGTTAATACTAATTAAGTGCGTGTAGTGAAGTTAGTAAGACACTCAAGGCAAACACACAAGAAATATAGTGGTTCGGTGCTCTCCTAAGCACCTACGTCCACTCCCCAAGCATCCCCTTGGAAAGTCACTATAATCCTGTGGATTACAGTTGGATTGTTTTCCGGGCTCACAATCCAAAAATCTTTACACTTTGGTTTTTTGGAATCACCAAAAACCTATGTTGGTTTTGCAGGCTTACCAACAACCTACACCGTTGGTTTTACAGGCTCACCAACCAACCTTACAAGAGATTTAAAAAGAAAAGAAGTTTGAAGCTTCTAAATGAGCAAATATAACAAATATGAACTCAAAGAAGAGATGAGAGATAGTTATCACTTTGGGATGCTCTTCTCTTCTTTGCTCAAGTTACTTCACTTCACAATGGGTTGATGGAGCTGTTGAATGCACTTTCAGATTGCTCAACCTCCTTCTTTTGGGATTTGAATGAAGCAACTTGATGAAGAATGCTAGGGCTTGCTTTAACTTGAATGCTCTATTGATTTCTTGCAAAAGGATATTTTTCTCTGATGAATAGTATCTCTTAAATACATCCCAACCTCTATTGGTCACTCCCCATTCGTTAGATTTGAAATACTAGCCGTTTCTAGCCGTTGGGAGCTCAAAAAGTACTTCTGCAGAACTAGCCGTTATGCTCCTGCCCGTGTTGGGGTCGATCCAAGCTTTCCTAGGATCGACTCAAGTTACTGTTCATCAGCCTTGGGGTCGACTCAACCTTCTCAGGGGTTGACTCAAGCTTCTCTGGGGTCGACCCCTGCTACAGTGGGATTGGCCTTCTCAGAAATCACATAAACCTTATTTTTTTCGGCATTTTCACTGGGGTCGACTCATACTTTCTTGGGGTCGACCCGTGCTACAGTGGGGTCGACTCAAGTTCCATTGGGGTTGAACTTTTCAGGGATTCCAGAGACATGATTTTTGAACACTTATCCTAAGGTCGGCTCATGATTTCTTGGGTTGGCTCCACTCGGGTCGGCTCAAGTCTTCCTGGGGTCGGCTCCATCGGGGGTCGGCACAAGAAAACTTGGGGTCAGCTTCACTTACTGTTCATCTGAGCCATTGTTCCAAGGATGTGCCAGATGGTTTCAAAATATGCCAGAGTCGACTTCACTTCTTATGGGGTCGACTCAACTTACAATTTCCTGCATCTTAAGGTTAGACTGATTCATATAATCAATGGAACATATTTTAAGTAATTTTTAGTGTATGCCATGGTAGAACTTCATACCCTTAACAATGAAAATTACTATTTTGCCCTTAAGAATATATTTCACTTGAAACTTTGCTGAATTAGATTTAAAAGCTCTCTAACATTTTTATCTCGTTGTTAATCATTGAGAGTCGTCTTGATCTCATTCTTTCAATGTATCAAGAGTGTGGTATTCATTAGTGGTGTATCAAGTTAAGCTATATTATTAATTTGATATTCTCTCAATTGTTGTGTTAATTGTCGAAAAATAACACTATCATCCTCAGTCCAGAGTGCCATATGCAAGTGCAATAGGCAACATCATGTATGCAATGGTCTGCACTCGACTGGATATTTCACAGGCAGTAAGCGTAGTAAGCAAATACATGGATACGCCTAGAAAGGCTCACTAGTCAGCTATGAAATGGATACTTAGATATCTAAAAGGCACTTCTAATTTGAGATTGGTATTCTGCACACAGAGTAATTGCATTGTTACAGGATTTTTCGATTCAGATTATGCTAGTGATTTCGACAGAAGGAGGTCATTAACCGGATATGTGTTTACTCTCTCTGGTTGTGCAGTCAGTTGGAAGGCTACTTTGCAGCATACAGTTGCTTTGTCTACTACAGAAGCAGAGTATATGGCGTTGACAGAGGCAGTATAGGAAGCTATTTGGCTAAGAGGGTTGGTACAGGATTTGGGTCTTGAGCAGGACCGTTTGGATATTCATTGTGACAGTCAGAGTGCTTTGCATCTTGCCAGAGACCAGATGTATCACGAACGCACTAAGTATGTAGATGTCAGGTACCACTTCATCAGAGACTTGGTGGAGAATGGTGATGTCCGGCTTCAGAAAATTTACACTACTCATAATCCGACTGATATGCTCCTAAACCAATTACATCAGTTAAGTTCAGGACTTTCCTGAACTTGATTGGTGCGAGCACTTGTTAATGCCCTTCCGGGCTTGTGGTGAGGAAGAGGTTATTTTTATCAATCCATATTTGATGATAGGTACATGATTTGTCGCAAGGAAGAGGATTGTTGATTATTTTGGACTTTGCTCCAAATAGTAGTTTTGAGAGGGATTCATTTGCAAGATTGACATCCCATTATATATATAAGGCAGCCTATTCTCTTATTCGTGAGAGGTGAAAAGGGTTTTTTGTTTTTGGGTGAAAGGAGGATCCAGCCGCCACACTCCATCCTTTTTTCATCCTGCTGTGTGCTCTCGGTTTCCCGACAACAACAAGCTTGTGTTCCTTTGATCTACCGCTCGTTGGAGGCCTTCTTCCTTCTTCCCTTCTTCAATCGTGACTCCTTTCTATGGCTTCTTGTTTCCGTGAGCCTCTTTCTTCTTTGCTGTTCACAGTATATGAAACAAGGGAAGGTAAGACTTTGGATATTCATTTGATCTACCATTGGAGCCGTAGAAAGGTTGCTTTGCATACTACACTTTTGATCGATCATTGTGGCTGCAGAAGGGTTGGTCCGATCGGTTATTTTGCCTTATATTTGGTTTATTGTTGCCTCCTCTTGTGATCATTTGGCAGTCCATATTTTGGGCTTTTATGTAGTTTTATTTGTACCCTATTGGGATGATTGACATAGTGGATTTCTCCTCCTCCCCGTGGATGTAGGCACTTGCAGCCGAACCATGTAAATCTTGACTCTTTGTGCTTGTCTATTTATGCCTGTGATGTATTTGGTGAAGTGTCTGAATGAGAATAACTGTTAATTGGTAAGCCAGATAGATTCAATTTTGTGCCTAGTAATCCCAACACAAGCTATCAACATCAGGATGTCCCACAGTTGGATGGGACATTACTTGGACCGACGTTCCTCCTGAGGTATTAGAGGGAGCATCTTTGGTCAGTTGCAGGAAGGCCCAACCGAAGCGCCTCCAACTTTTTTTGGCATCCTAGGTGCCCTTCATTGGATGTTCTCTTTGTGGGGCTTTCTCTGCCTTTGTGGTAGAAGTTATCTCGGTAAGAGACACATAAGCCATGGTAAGAGGTTAAATCAAGCCTGCAAAAATCGAGCTGGTGGTTTACCCAATGATCCAAGGTCCGCAAAGTCGACTCAAGCTAGGTTCTTGGCTAAAAAGTGCTGGTCGAGACTTATCGCCCCTAGTTGGCGTAGGAATTCAATTGTTTCCCTCTCCCAATACTCCAAAAGCCGCATCTTGTTGGGCTTGCTTGTCATGGCCCCATAACTGGTTGAGACAAACTAGCAGCCGAAGAGAGAGGTAGCCATGAAATACCTCTTTCCACCTGTGGGTGGAAGAGGGGTATGAGGCAAAAATCTAGCGCTCTTCCTCGAGGTTAGGTACCACCATCTGTCCTCACTAGGATGGTTCTTTAAGATGAAAAAAGATCTAAAAACATATACACTGAGCCTAAGATTATGGAAATCACAAAATCAAATAAAACCCACTATCGTCTGCCAACAATTGGGGACGGGCTGTGTGAGTGTAGTTCATAAGTACCTAGTAACTCGACTATGAACGAATGAATGGGGGTTTTGAATCCTACTTTAAAATATCCTCTGAATCCTTCTTTAAAACTATCCCCATATAAGGGCAGATAGTTCGCCCTTTGTTTAAAGATCCCTTGTTTAGGGAATGGCAACTTAAGCCCTACAGAGGCTAGAATATTATATGCTCTCCTAATTTGGTCGAGGTCAGCCTCAAAGAGGACTCCACCCACCTTAGCCGCCTTATTTCTAACAGTGCAGGTTGCTGGAGAGCCAACCTAACAGAAGGTGAAGAAAAGGAGGACATACTTATGTTGAAGAATGAAAGGCGCTCTCTAAATAGCTACCTACGGTAGAAAACTCAAAGCTCTGATCTCAGGTACTCGGGGAGGAAGACGAAGATGAAGAAGAAGAAGAAAGGACACCACCTTCCTTTTGTAGCAAAGCAGCTGGTCCAAATACCATCAGATATACAGCTCAGATGAAAGCTCCTTTGCACCACACTTCTGGCACGGATCATGCCCTCTAGACCCGCTACATAGGAAATGCCACATGTCTTATGCGTAGTGTATGAAGTGGCATTATTAAAATGCCGATTGACAGACTGCGGATTCCAAGCACTGCATGCTTCAATGGAGGATTCAAAATCATAAGATGAGAACCAGGCACCTGGGCATCACCAAGTATATCTCCAAGCTCTTGAACAAACTACTTCCTCGAGTCGAGCTTTTGTCCTTAGCTTGGCTAAGGAAGTAGGGGGCAAATGTTGTGGCATTTCATAAACACAATGACATGGCATGGTAGGGTTCGTCCGGCTCTGACTCATATGGCAGTCTAGGCACATCCAAAAGTTCTCCAAGGCATTCTGGTCAGGACTCTTCAGGCTAACCTGAAGGTCGAGTCGAGTAGATCAGAAGTGGCTGACCTCTAAGGTCGGCACCTCTTAGCCCAGCTTAATGACCTCAGCTACTGATCACCTAAGTCGAGCAGAACCCACCCATAGAAGAAGTAACTCGGTCCATCTACCTTAAAGGGGAACAAAGTTCCACCATGTACGTTCCCAGAAGATTTTGTACCCCTAGCAATAAATAGGTCCAAAGGTCCTACGCAAAAGGTAACAAAAACTAAATGCGAAAATCACCTAAGCTGGAGGAGACTTTGATTTTTTGTTCTTTCCTCCTTTGTTCTTATTTTAAACCTTCTCTAACTTAAACATCGGAGGGTTCAGCCGGAGCCAATTTAGCAAGCTCTCATCCTTCTTTGTTGTCTTGCAGGTCCAGGGAAATGATCCACATTGGCATCCCGTGATTGGCAGGAACAGCAAAGTTCTTACATTGCAATATAACAAAGGCTTTTTAGTTTTCCTCTAATTATTTAATAGAGAGAGGTAACGTGACGAACAAATCTCATGCAAAATATTTCATAGCTAATTTTGCCTCATACTGTGGCAGCTAAGAATGAAGAAATTAGAGAACATATGTAACATTTTTTTATGTGAGGGTGAGCCTTTGATAAGGTTTCCCCATCATGACCTGGGCATCAAAACATGAAAATGGTGGTCTTTGCGCATGCAGGGACAAGGCCGTCTACACTGACAGTCCCTGAACCTCGCATTTGCAAGAGCCTCATGCACTAGGTTATTTTTTTTTTAACATTTGTACGGGAGATTCCTCTGTTGCTCAAGCATACCTCTGACAAATCTCTAAGAACCATGCTATGGTGATTGGTGAACCTGCTGCCAACATGTTGGGCTGCTTCCTCTGCTAGCTCATAAAGATGTTTCAATTGTTTTCCTTATTTTTGCAGTAATAATAGCTTTGTTATACAAACTGCAAGCACTATAGCTCATGAATTGGTAATGATTGTTGGAATCTAAAAATTATCTTCTTATACCTTCATAGAGCTTCAAACTACCGACTTTAATGAAGCCTTCCGAACTGAAAGATCAGTTACCTTGGAACAAATTGGCTAGATGATCCATCACATTTTTGAGGGATAATGATAAAACATGGGTATTTATTCAAATAGAATTATATGCATCATAGGTTGAGTCATGCCGCAAAGTTGGAGCAAACTAATTTGTATAAACTTCTTGTATCTATTTTTGCATAACTAGGCTTTATTTTCTCTTTTGTTAATCAAACATTTCTGGATGTTCCCCCTTGGCTCCCTGGTACATGTCACAGAGAGAAACTGCAGAAACACCTTCCAGTTCGTTGAGAATAGAACAAACGAAAGCCTCTCTGTTTTTCTTTCAATCATTTCTAAGTTAGTCATGTTTTATTTGTACAACAGCACCTAAAATTAAAATCACAAACCGATGTGTTTTGTTCTTGAGACTGGATATACTGATGGTAAAGTCATGCAATTAGATTACCAGCATAAGGAAATATGCAGTAACAATGCTGATTAACAGGCTATATCCATAAAATTCCTTTTGTGACAACCTCTCAGGTTGAGAATTAACTTGTTCATAGACCTGACATTAGTATCATCTACTGAGTGTTCCATTGATTCTGTTCACCTCCCAAAACTTCTGTACTCACTGCACATTATAATTAGAAGCATCAATAGATGAGCAATGAGTAATGCTAAGTTTTTGAATAAAGTATACTATTGATATATATACTTTATGCTGCAATAGACTCAGGAGCTAACAATTCCCACCAGATGGGAGCTTTTCCGAGAAACTGAATGATGCAGGACCAATTACCAGCTATGACAGAAAACAAAAGCCACTGTCAACAATCCCGAAAAAAATCACGGTGTGATGCTTTCAGTTGTCTCAGAAATTTGCGTAGGTACCTGATGTTTTTCAATTTTGAAGTTTCGGACAAACTTTGGAGCTGAGATTGGCCATAGAACCTGTGGAAAATCTCATGGTTAGGAAGTACAGAAGGAACATATTAATTGTTTAATGTATTACAATATCTTGAACATACACATGTCAGCATAGCAAGGCTGCTTTGAAACAGGATCCTCTTCAAAAGGAGGAGGTACTTGACCATACACCATGTCGCAGCTCATATCCTCAAAATCTGGATCAACAATCAAATATTTATTAAGTAAAGGATCACCAAAGTAGGGATGCAGAATTTTTGAATTACAGCATACAATTGCATAAGATTTCGAACTCATGAATCATTAAATAAAAGTTAATATGAGATGATACAGCCCACATAAAGCCATGATTAGATTCAGGATCTATATACTGAAATAATGTCAGCTATAGATTCTTCTTTTTTCGAAGGTTTTATATTATTAATGTGGCGAGGTCTGGCAAGTAATCCAAGGACCAAAACTGATGTTAAGATTTTCCTCAAACGTAAAATTTTCATAGGAGCAGTTTAAGATGCATATTGTAGATGATATTCAGCCTTATGTATCAGTAAAAATTAGATTGAGCCTAGGGGAGATACAAGTATAATGGAAAGCTGAAATTTGGACAATTATATGCCACTGTCTCACATGATCTTGTCTCTTCTTTCCTATACCTGATTTCAGGTGCTTGACCTTCATTTGTGGATTAGTCAGTCTGTCAACCTATCGCATAAAAATACTTTTTACTAGAGCTGATTATATCAAGGCAGACGGGTGGTAAGAATAAAAGTTGGAGATGACTAATTGCTTTCGCTGATTGCTATCATAAACTATCCATTGGATCTGCTATCAAAGTTTTGCAGTTTCTTCTTTCAGCCATGACAAACTTTGCTTCATTTTTCTTCTCTCTTGCTGGTAAGTTAATTGGACAAATGATATTGCTGCAGAGGATTACCTTAAATAAAGAATAATGAGGAAACCAAGCCTTATCTCCTTCGATGGCTTCCTAGAGGATAAAATTTGGTTAAAATTGTGGTAAAACAAGCAAGTCGTTCCATTCAAATATATCAGGTTATTTGTTAACAAGAACTGAATTTAATACATAAAAGAGAATTCATTTTCATCAACATAGATTTCACTCATTGAGTAACCGTTTATCCAAATTCTCCTTAAGAATATTTATTGCAGAAGAACAACTTGTATGTCATGTACATAGAAAAAATCAAGGAGATGGCTCTCATACTTGGGTTCATGGTTAAGGGAAGTCCAAATTCATTGGTAAAGAAATCTTGGGTTGGAATCTTGCACATATTAACACACATTCCAACACATCCACTGTTCTCCAAGTACCTATACGGATGCAATAAATGAGAAATCAGAATGTCTGCTTGACTCTTCTCAAATTTAATTAGATAACAATATTAGAACATCAGATATTTATTCCACTTAGCTGATATGCCTCATGAAAAGAAAAATTCTACAAATAGGCTAACTCTTGCATGAATAATCTTTGAAATAACTGAAGGATACAGGGACACACCTGCACTTCTTTATATGCACACCACTTCTCTGTTTCACCCCATTAACTTCCACTTCTATAACCTAATAAATACTCAAAACCTCAGTAAAACATATCAAACATGTCTATATCAATGTAAGGAAAGGTTTCCTAGTCATCCACATGAGCCATACCTTGTATCTTTAGTTGCATCACAAAAGCATAAGATGGTAAATAGATCCATGTTATGGGCATCCTAAATGTTTGTTAAGAATATATGTAATAAGAAATTAGATGGCATCCAGACCATGATAGATGATATATACACATCTAAGTTACAGGGCACAGGTTCTAACATCAGCACAAAAATTGCATAATGCACATAATTTGTAGAATTGGAAGTAATAATATTCATAAATGTAATCTATGTTAACTGTAATCAACTACATGAATGTGCTTGAGTATATTGTTGTTCTTCCTTTTCTCAGTGATACCACTATTCTTAGACCAATTAGATAACTTGATAAGCATATTAACAAGCATGGAAATATGCAGTCAGCAAGTAATTATGATCAGAGGAGTTGCACAAAGAAACAGTATTTAATTAATAAGTTATATATTAAACATTGACTCGAGAAAAAAATATATAGTCAGTTAACAGTCATTAACTTTCTTTTAAGAATTTAGCAAGGATCGGATCACCACCATGCTTGTAATTAATCATTTTCATTTAAGATGAATTTTCTTAAAAAGAAAATGGAAATTATAATATGAGGCAGCCACAAATAAGGAGTCATGAACTCGAAGTCAATTTACATGTCTTTTAAATTTGCCCCAAAGTAAAAGCATAATATAAGAGAATGCTAGTTTTATAAAAAGAAGAATATCTTAAGGAATCTCAAGCAGCCAAAATCCCTAAGAATAGAGCATAAGTTCCTAATATCAGTACCATCCCCAAAGAGTAAACCATAAATTCCTAGTATCAGCATTCTTTGGATCGGTAGGCAATCCTACTATCTGTTACAGAGCTTAAAGTATTGGGTAACACATTAAGCATTTATTAGAACAAAGTATACAAAATTGTGAACTAATATTTCTAACCTAGAGCTGGTTTAGTTGTCAAAAAAGAACTAACTACAAGCTTATTTCATATGAGGGTCCACAGATAAAAATACTGAAATCTCTTTAAAAAAATCAGCATTTGCCCAGAAGAAAGAAGACAAGCAAATCAGTAAGTACCTCAGATGGCCCAACTAACCAGTGGAAGAAAGGCACTGTTAACGCTGCATTAAACTCAGCTGCCCATTTGGTTGGTGGAAACAATTTTCGAAACTGCATCAACACAAACAAAAAGAATAAATAACGATTGCAGATTTCATTGGAACGTCTATTTTTTGTCCAATCAGATCCCAGGTGCCTCGCAATTTATTCTTTTCTATTACTTATCCAGGAGGCATAAAGGAAATAACTTCAACCAATTTTCAGTCGCTACAGGAATTCAACATTTTTCTGCAATGTATATATGACTGAGTTCAGACCTGAGCTGGAGCACCAGGGGGCAGCATGGAGAGGAGCACCTCCCTAACGACCTCCTGCTGCTGCTTCCTTGACCTCCTTATCATCACCCTCTTCGAAACATCCACAAAGCTCTCATAGTCCCACCCCCACATGCTCCTCTTGCTCTTCCCCTCGCCGCCACCCTCTGCAAACTTCTCCATCTTACGAGCAAACAATGACATGAAGGCCTTCTCAAACAGTCCATCCCTGTATTCCGTCTTTTGTCCCATTGGTGCTGGAACTCCTGATGGCTCTGCTATCCCTGTACAAATAATCGAACAAGCGCGACCACCAACATGCCGCCTACCAATGGGCAACCGAGCAGTTGGCATAGATAAGAGCTCCATGATCTCTTCTCCTCTAATACTATCTTTATGAACGCCCTAATGGATGCTGCAAGTTAGGTAGACTGCATGCAGAGCTGGAGCAGTGGAGTGGGAGGGGTCTGGCTAATATATTTCAGAGGCCATGAAGATGTCTGTCTAGATTGGTCAGAAAAACATGAGTTCTTGGTTTCGGAAGGAATTGTAGCCATTCAAAAGACGACCAGATTGGCTTGGGACATTGATCAAATAGCAGTAACTTGAGACCTGCTGCTGAGATGGGGATTTGTCCTGCCTATCAAGTAATGTGAGGCCTGGAATGCGACACAAAAGCAGGGTCCTCTCCAGTCATTTGTCTTGAATCGTGGCGAGCGTGTGGACTCCGAGAGTGCTCGCTGCCACAAAAATGGGATGAGATAAAACTGAACCATAGCCTTAACTACTCCACATTTGTAATGCTAAACGTAGTGGTTATTAATCTGGTTACTGATTTTTCGCCAGTCTACCAGTGTAATCAGTATAAATGAAGTTGAAGCATTAATTTATTGTCAGGGAAACTTTTACGATCAAATAAACTTGTCTCCTCAAGGAAATCACAATTGAGTAAACTGTAAATGTTCTAAATGAAGCCATCATTTAAGTCACGCGTCCTACCGGGTCGTAGCAACGGGCACATGCTCACCAGGAAGTCTTCCCATAAGCATGCAGGGTAGTTCATCTCAATATCATAAACAAGTAATGAAATAAATTTAAATAATTAACATTCAAATTTTTAATTTAAATAACTAAATAATATTTAAATATCTCATAAAATCAGCAATTAAATATCTCATAAAACCAGCAATATTCTAAAATCTTGCACCAGACTTTAATAAAACCCTAACATAAACTAAAGATGCCAAAATCTCTATTTCTAGTTGCACTCTCATAACGCTATCCCAAGTCAAGCTTGCTCTACGAATCTATAAAAATAATAATGAGCTCGACAGCTCAGTAAGAAATGATCACTTTAACTAGATAAATCAGACAATAAAATAAATAATAATAATACATTGAAAATAAGGATTTGGAAGTACGTCAATTCCGACTTAAATCTAGATATGCTGCTATATAAAAACATCATACATATGAATCAAATTTGATCATAAATCTAATCTCTTTTAAAATATTAAGTTCACCTCATTAACCATGAACCATGACCACATTTATACCCTATGGCTAGGCTGGATAATAAAACTTCGAAATAGTCAAAGTGCCACTATATAAGCCTCAATGGTAGGGCATCAAAGTCTAAAGTATAACATTCACTGGTAGGATATCGAAATACCAATATATAACTTCTACTGGTAGAGTATCGAAGTGCGAATATACACTCCCCACTGGTAGGATATTGAAATGCCAACATACAACACCCACCGGCAGAATCTCAAAATACTAACGTACAACCCCAACTAGTAGGGTATAGAAATATAGTCTTGCAAGTCCAAATCTGTCTCAAATCAAAAGTTTTTTCTCAAAATATTTTTCATGTACCAGATCAAGAAGATTCATAAAATCATGCAACATCAAAATCAATCGGGCATAATCCATATCAAAATCAATATGTTCGATCATGAATCATTTAATATTCTAAAAGGGTATTTTTAATAATTAAAATACTATACATCAAATTCATAAATCATGAACAATTCGATTTAGAAAAATATTTTATAATTTATCAATAAATGTAGAAAAAAGATTACATACCTTGCTAAAGAAAACAACTGATAGATCTAATTAATCTTGAAAATTTCTCTTAGAGCCTAATATTCAAAAATAATTTTTTTATCAAAATTTTTCTATAATTTTTTTAAGAATAAAATCCTAAGTCCGAGCACCCTCTTAGAGCTAGTCAATCGGTAGCGCCCGGCGTCCTAGTAATTTTGATCCAGATCATCCAATTGATCAACTACAAATCAAGAGTCATGCTAGGATGCAAATAACACTATAGAAAATATTGATGGTGCAATCTAGTGATGCATGGCCTAGGCTGGGGTGGGGGCCGGCACAGCATCCGGTAGCCATGGATTAGTACCCCCTTCACAAGGGTCGGTCAAAATTATTGAGAAAAAGATATTTTTTAAGGTTCTAACAAACCCTAATACAGACAAAAACTTTGTAGAGAGAAACAAGAGAGACAAAAAAGAGAGAGAAAGTGAGGGAAGCGAGAAAAGAGAGACAAATGGAACCCCTTCTATTCTCTTTCTTTTTTTTCTTTTTCTTTTCTTCTTCCTTTTTTCCTTTCATTGGCTTCTCGGCAAAAATAGGGGATGACTTAACAATCCAAATAGGGTGATCTCAAAAGGCAATCTCAGCCAGCGATGGTGAAGGTGAAGGAACTGCTACCTAACTCCGACGAGGCCTTAGTGATGCTAGCCGATCGAGAAAATCAATAATAACAAAAAAAAACACCTGGTTGATTTTTTATTGAAAATCAACTAAAACCACCACCGAGCTATTACAAAAAAACTAGCTGTTACTATAGTCAGGTGCAGGCAGGTCGACTTGACTTCTTTAGGGGTTGACTCATAATCATCAGGGGTTGACTCGTGGTCTTCAGGGTCGACTCGAAATAGTTCTTATTTTTTCTACGCTCTATCTTTCGCATGTGGCCATTGTAGAGTTGACTCTTTTGGTTTACCTGTTAACTCATCTAATGATAGGGGTTGGCACGTTAACATACTGATTTTTTCAGCCTTTTGTCTTCATGGTTCAACTCGCCAACATGCTGATTTTGACTGCTCTTTGTCTTTTATTTGTGGCTATTCAAGGGTCGGTTAGTTTGCTTTTGGGGTCAACTCTTATTCAACAGAACAACTCGCGATCTTTATGGTTCGACTCGAGAAAGTACAAATTTTTACTATCCTTTGTCTATTTTGTAAGATTGTTCTAGGGTCGGCTCGTGAGATACAGGGGTCGTGTGGAGTGATTGATTAAAACCCCATTTGATTTTGATGAGCTCAAAGCAATTGAGTATATCTTGTGATTACTAATGAATTCAATTGAGTGTTTCAGTGAAAATCCTGTCCAAGTGTTTCTAGACTTGGTTCATAGTATTTTGGATAAGTTAAGAAGTCTGCATGAACCAATGTCTGAGACTCGAGTCGACTCCCGAGTATCACGAGTCGACTC
Source organism: Phoenix dactylifera (assembly GCF_051530095.1). Classification (NCBI taxonomy): domain Eukaryota; kingdom Viridiplantae; phylum Streptophyta; class Magnoliopsida; order Arecales; family Arecaceae; genus Phoenix; species Phoenix dactylifera. The sequence goes on from NC_143205.1 coordinate 7,658,017, forward strand.
CAAGCGTATCAAGTTCACTGGCACGAGCTCGAGTCGACTCCAGATTAGTACGAGTCGACTCCGACTGAGAACAGAAAGAAGAACAGAAAGCTTCATCTCAGAACCTGTCAACGAGTCGACTCCTGAAGTGCGCGAGTCGACTCCAATGTTCACCGAGTCGACTCCAGGGAAGTAAGAGTCGACTCCAAGCAGTCACAGGCAGAAAAGTCAGAGAGCAGTTTTCGGGTCTGAGATTCGAGTCGACTCCAGTGGAACGCGAGTCGACTCCGATGGTTGGCAGGTCGACTCCAAAGAAGGTAAGAGTCGACTCTCAGAGGAACACAAGGAAAAAGTCAGAGAACGATTTTCGGACTCTGAGATTCGAGTCGACTCCCGCAGTACACGAGTCGACTCCGAGACTGAGCGACCATCAACAGACAGAAGACCATGTTACTGCTTCTGAGATTCGAGTCGACTCACAGACAGCTCGAGTCGACTCCAAGACAAGCTTCACGTCAAAAGGCAGAAGACCAACTTTCGGAAACTGAGAGCCGAGTCGACTCTAAGGAGGTTCGAGTCGACTCCAAGACTGGATGAGCCAAACGACAGAGAATCGAGAGTTCGGGCTCTGAGATTCGAGTCGACTCCCAGGACAGTCGAGTCGACTCGAGTGGACAAAATTCAAATTTGGATCCACGGACTTCAGTGGATGAGCCGACTCCAAAAATTGCCAGGTCAACTCCAGAAGTTGGCGAGTCGACTCCAGATCAAGACGAGTCGACTCCCAGTCAAGACGGCAACTTTAATTCAAATTTGGAACAGTTGCCGAGTCGACTCCGGAAAAGCGTGAGTCGACTCCTGCTACAGCCGAGTCGACTCCTGATCGCGCGAGTCGACTCCAACCCACCAACGGTCATATTGTCAGGCTGCGCAGAGTGTGCAGAACGGCCAGAAAAAGCAGAGTAACGGCTAGTTTCCGTGGGGGTTGGCATAAATAGCCACAGAGGACTGTAGCAAGGTAGAGAACAGATATTCCACTCCAAGCATTCAAGTTTTCAAGCTCTCCAAGTGCTCTTAAACGAAAAAAGGGAGATCTGCATTTACTGCTCCAACAACTTCTTCCCAACAATCAAAGCTTCCTCCTCCTGCATTCAAGTCGACCACTCTTTCAAGAGGAGACCGGAGTTCCAGAAGCCATACCTCTTCACCAGCTTAAAAGCGTTTGAGGGCTTCTAACTCCTTTACGATTATATTGTCTTAAATCTGCTTTTTGAGAAGCTATTTTCTGTTTTCTCCTATCTCTTGTATTTACTTGATTCAATCGGGGGATTGAATCAAGGGGTTTAAGGTTGGTTGGTGAGCCAAGTTAAAACCAACGTGTGTAAGGGTTTGATTGTGAGCCCGGGAAAACAATCGGGTTTGGTTCTAGTCGGTGAGCCTGGAAAAACCGACCGAGTTCGTTGTGAGCTCGTAAAACAACAAGTTTGGTTGTGAGCTTGCAAAACAACCGGCTGTAATCCAAGGGGGTTATAGTGAAATTCCCAAGTGAGACTTGGGGAGTGGACGTAGGAGCAAGGGTTAGCTCCGAACCACTATAAAACTTTGTGTTTGTAGTGCATTGTCTCTCATCTTCTTCCCCGCACATTACTCACAGCACTAGGCTTTAATTAAATAACTTGCTATAGTTTTTAATTAATCATCCACAAAGTTTTAATTAGCCAAATTATATTAAAAACCCAATTCACCCCCCCCTCTTGGGTTGTCTATCTGGGCAACAAGTGGTATCAGAGCCAAAAACTCTTCCACTCAAGAGTTAAAAGATCAAAATGACAACCCCATTTGGATATTCTCACATTGAGGGTCAGTCCACCCAAAGACCCCCTTTCTTCAATGGATCTGACTACTCATACTGGAAGGCTAGGATGAGAATATTCATCCAAGCCCAAGACTATGAGATGTGGTCCATTGTAGTAAATGGGCCATACATCCCATCCATATACGTAGATGGTGTTAAGGTACCTAAACTTGAAATGGACTGGGATGAACATGACATGAGGAAGGCACAATTAAACTCTAAAGCAATGAATGTCTTCTATTGTGCCTTAGACCGTAATGAATTCAATAGGATTTCAACTTGTAATTCAGCAAAAAAAATTTGGGACAGACTTGAAGTGACCCATGAGGGCACGAATCAAGTCAAGGAATCCAAAATAAACATCTTGGTTCATAAATATGAACTATTTAAAATGGATTCAAATGAAACAATCACATCCATGTTCACTAGGTTTACTGATATTGTCAATGGCCTAAAAAGCCTTGGCAAGAACTATACTAACAGTGAGCTTGTCAGGAAAATCCTTCGGTGTCTACCGAGGTCGTGGGAAGCTAAAGTGACAGCAATTCAAGAAGCCAAGGACTTGAACAAGCTACCACTTGAGGAGCTTCTTGGATCCCTCATGACGCACGAGCTCACCATGAAACAACACAACGAGGAAGAGTCCTCCCATAAGAAAAAGGTAATAGCCCTTAAATCTACTTCTTCTAACAAGGACTTGTCTTGCAGCAGCAGCAGCGAAGAAGAAGAAGATGAGGAAGATGGTGGTGAGGCTCTTCTTGTGCGCAAGTTCAAGAAATTCATCAACCACAAGAAGTCCTATCATCAAAGGAGAGGCCCCTCAAATTCCTACCGGAAGGACAAAGGTAAGGAAAGGGAAAATGAGGGGATTGGTTGTTACGAGTGCAAGAAGCCGGGTCACATAAGAGCAGAGTGCCCCTTACTGAAGAAGGGGAGTAAGTACAAGAAGAAAAAGGCACTTGTGACTACCCTATCGGACTCCGACTCATCATCCTCCTCATCAGATGATGAACAAGAAGAGAAGGCCAATCTCTGTTTCATGGCCAACGAAAACGAGGTAACTTCCGACACGCATCCTGATTTTTCTTTTGATGAACTTTATGATGCATTTAATGAATTAATGGTAGAATATAAGGCTATAAATCTTAAGAATAAAGAACTGAAAATAACTAATCAATCATACCTACATAAATACGATAAATTAGTTAAGGATAAGGATTTAATCACCAAGGAAAATATAGAACTTAAAACAAGCAACCAACTTTTAACTCAAAAGACCAACACCTTAACTAAAGAAAATGAAAAACTAACTAAGGAATTTTCAGAACTTAAAAAATATAAACAAACCTTAGATAAGGATCTTACTAAAGAACTTAATGATCTAAAAGCCGAAAATCAGACACTAACTAAAGAACTTAACAAATACAAACCCTTAGTTGAAAGATTTACCTATAGTTCTGAAAAATTAAACATGATACTAAATAGTCAACGTGCAGTGTTTAATAAAGCCGGTTTAGGATATAAACCAAGAAATAAGCAAAAACTTCTTAGTAACTTCTTTGTTAAAGCTGGGGAAACAAAAACTAAGAAAATAACCTGCTTTTGTTGTGGTACAGTAGGCCATAAAGCAAATGTATGTAATTTTAGGAAAAGTAAAACTAAAAGAAAAATTAAAAGGGTATGGGTTCCAAAAGGAACCAACTTGACTAACCATGAAGGACCCAAGAAAACTTGGGTACCTAAGATGTCATGATTTGCTTGTGTAGGAGTGTCTTGCAGCCAAGGTCAACAAAAATTGCTGGTATTTGGATAGTGGCTGCTCAAGGCACATGACGGGTGATAAAGACCAATTTTTCACCCTTGAAGCTAAGAAGGGAGGTGCTGTGACGTTTGGAGACAACAACCAAGGTCACATCATTGGTATTGGTAAAGTTCAAATCACCCCTTCTACTTTTATAGATAATGTTAGATATGTTGATGGTCTTAAGCATAACTTGTTAAGCATTAGTCAATTATGTGACAAAGGATATGATGTTATGTTTAAACCATCACTGTGCATTATAACAAATACTAATGATAATAGTTTAGTTTTTAAAGGGATTAGACGTGGAAATGTATATGTGGTAGACCTAGAAGACCTTGCAAAACATAACCAATATTTAGTTGTTAATGAAACTAAAGATAATAATGCTAGTTGGTTATGGCACCGTAAGTTAGGTCATGCAAGCATGGACACAATAACTAAATTAGTTAAAAGAGATTCCGTGATAGGTTTGCCAAAGTTAAAATTTGAAAAGAACAAAATCTGTGAAGCATGTCAATTTGGCAAACAATCTAGGAATTCTTTTAAACCCATAAAATGTGTCTCTACCTCTAGGCCTCTAGAATTATTACACATGGACCTATTTGGTCCAACTAGAACAACAAGCCTAGGTGGAAATAAATATGGTCTAGTCATAGTAGATGATTACTCTAGGTACACATGGGTCATGTTTCTAGCACATAAGGACCAAGCATTTTCTATGTTTAAAAAGTTCCATAAGGAAGTAACAAATGCTAGAGAGTCTTCAGTCATAGCCATTAGAAGTGACCATGGTACCGAATTCGAAAATCAATTATTTGATGAATTTTGTAGTAAAAAGGGGATAACCCATAATTTTTCTGCACCTAGGACACCACAACAAAATGGAGTTGTGGAAAGGAAAAATAGAACACTAGAGGAAATGGCTAGAACGATGTTATGTGAAAGTAACCTCCCTAAGTACTTTTGGGGAGAAGCCATTAATACTTCTTGCCATATATTAAATAGAGTTCTATTAAGACCCATCATAAAGAAAACACCTTATGAACTGTGGAAAAACAGAAAACCAAAGGTTAACTATTTTCATGTTTTTGGATGTAGGTGTTTTGTACATAATAATGGGAAAGATAATCTAGGGAAATTTGACCCTAAATCTGATGAAGGAATATTCTTAGGTTATTCTACAACTAGTAAAGCCTATAGAGTCTTTAATAAAAGAACACTAGTTATAGAAGAATCTATACATGTTGTATTTGATGACTCTAGTGACATCTCCTCTAGTAAGAAAGCCAATCTTGATGATGATATTGAAATACTTGAAGAAAAGATAGATGAGGTGGGATTACAAGATGGTAATCAAAAGTTGATTGAAGGAGAATCATCAAACCAAGAGCCTATAGTGGATCATGGGCTAACTAAAGCTTGGAGGTATGCTCACGGGCATCCTAAGGAACTAATTCTAGATGATCCATCACAACCGGTTAGGACTAGAGCATCTCTTAGAAATTTGAACAACCATCTAGCTTTTGTTTCACACTTTGAGCCCAAACATATAGAAGAAGCCGAAAATGATGTAAATTGGATAAATGCAATGCAAGAAGAACTAAACCAATTTACTAGAAACAAAGTGTGGGATCTAGTAGAGAGACCTTCTGAATATCCAATAATAGGTACAAAATGGATATATAAAAATAAACTAGATGAAAATGGAATTGTTATAAGGAATAAGGCTAGACTAGTAGCAAAGGGTTATAATCAAGAAGAAGGCATAGATTTTGATGAAACCTTTGCTCCCGTAGCTAGACTTGAGGCGATTAGACTTCTATTAGCATATGCATGCTCTAAGGACTTCAAGCTATATCAAATGGATGTAAAAGTGCTTTTCTAAATGGGTTTATTAATGAGGAGGTGTATGTAGAACAACCTCCTGGTTTTGAAAATCATCAATACCCTAATCATGTGTATAAACTGAACAAAGCGCTTTATGGACTAAAACAAGCACCTAGAGCATGGTATGAGAGACTTAGTAAATTCCTATTAGAACATGAATTCTCTAGGGGAAATGTAGATACAACATTATTTCTGAAAAAGAAAAATAAGGATATGTTATTAGTACAGATTTATGTTGATGATATCATTTTCGGTGCTACTAACAATCGCCTCTGCGAGGAATTTGCTGATTTGATGCAGAGTGAGTTTGAGATGAGCATGATGGGAGAGCTGAACTATTTTCTCGGGCTTCAAATCAAACAATCTGAAGGAGGCATCTTCATCAATCAAGCAAAATATATCAAGAAGATGCTCAAGAAGTTTGATATGGAGGGAAACAAGTCTATCAGCACCCCCATGAGCTCATCATGCAAGTTAGACCAAGATGAATCAGGTAAATCTGTAGATCAAAAACTTTATAGAGGTATGATAGGTTCTTTACTGTATCTTACTGCAAGTAGGCCTGATATTATGTTTAGTGTGTGCATGTGTGCTAGATATCAGGCTAATCCTAAAGAATCACACCTAGCTGCAGTTAAGAGAATCTTTAAATACTTAATTGGAACTAAGAACATAGGGCTGTGGTACTCTAAAGAATCTAGCCTAAACTTAATAGGGTACACAGATTCAGACTTCGCTGGATGTAAGCTTGATAGAAAAAGTACCAGCGGGTCTTGTCAATTTCTAGGAGAAAACCTAATCTCATGGTTTAGCAAGAAACAAAACTCGGTTGCATTATCCACTGCAGAAGCTGAATATGTTGCAGCCGGGAGTAGTTGTGCTCAAATCTTATGGATTAAACAACAATTAGAAGATTATGGCATTAAACAAGATAAAATTCCCATTAATTGTGATAACACAAGTGCCATAAATCTAACTAAAAATCCAATTCAACACTCAAGAACTAAACACATTGAGATAAGACATCACTTCATAAGAGATCATGTATTGAATGGTGATGTGTCACTCCAATTTGTGTGTACTGATAATCAATTAGCAGACATTTTTACAAAACCCCTAAGTGAAGAGAGGTTTAGTGTGCTTAGAAGGGGATTAGGAGTGATTGATCCATCCTAGTAGGAGTTTTTCACTAGATTAATTGATTTTGATGATTAGAATGAGGTTAAAATAGAGTTTCTATGCAGTGATCATCAAATCAGTCCTTAATTAGGTGATTTTCCCTCATTTGGCACGATTATGGCATGGTTTTTAGGTGCGTGCCAAGGTTAGAGACGACTCGAGTAAGTTTCAGAGCCGGTTCCTAAGGGGGAGTCGACTCGCGCATTAGCGGGAGTCGACTCGCAAAGTTGGCAGCTGAGGGGGAGTCGACTCGCACACTGTCGGGAGTCGACTCGAAGTCTACATGCGCTAACAGAGAGTCGACTCGCGCATATTCTGGAATCGACTCGAGGTCGAGTCGACTCGCGACTCAGGGGAGTCGACTCGCAGTCGGGATCCGACTTTTTAACCCTAGGTTTGTCGTTTCGCAAACACTTTTTCTCAAGCCGCCACTGTTCACAAAGCCCTAGAGCCGACTCCTAGGTCATCCCCGATCGTCTCCAAGCCCTTTTCCCGTCGATTCTTCGCCGGACATTGAGTTTCCGTCCGTTCCTAGGTCATTTCCGGTTCGTCCCGAGCTTCCTCTGTCGGTTCTTCATCGTCCTCTAGGTATTTTTCTTCCCGTTTAAGTCAAGATGCCTCGTAAGACCGTCGTTAGGAAGAGGTCCCGTCCCGAGGCCGGTCCCGAGCGACGCTCCAAGGCGCGGCACGATCCCGCGAGGCAACCACCTCCGGATCGGTCCCCGCCTAGGGTGGTTCTCGTTAGGCCGTTGGCCGGGAAGGCCGTCACCTCCGGGAGGTTTGTCGATTTCGACTATCTCTCCCGGGAGGGGTTCACCATAGGCGATAGGCTTAGAGCCCAGGGCCTAGAGTACTTCCTCACCTTGGACCTTCCCACCTATCCTGGCCTAGTTCAAGAGTTTTACAGTACCGTCCATCGGGGAGATGGAGGTATCGAGGGTACGGTAGTAGGTGTCCCGTTGCGTGTCACAGAGGACCTCATTGCCCATATCCTTCACCTTCCATTAGTAGGGGTGGCTCCCGCACACCCTGAGGATAGAGTTGCGGCCCTTACGGTCGTCTTAGGGTATCCACCTCAGTCCCCCCTAGATGAGGTATCTGCTAGCTCACTTCCTATTGAAGTGAGAATCCTTTTGAGCATTCTGTCTAGGTCCATCTTCCCTAAGGCAGGGAGATTTGATTTTGTGAATGAGAGGGACTTAGCTATTATGTCTTATATCCTTCAGGACACCCCGATCAACTTCCCAAAGCTCATTTATAGGTATATGTGTGAGCCCCTAGATAGACCTAGGCTCTCACTCCCATACGGGATGTTATTCACTCTTCTTTTTAGGCAGTACGAGATTCCCATTCCTGAGAGGGAACCCTCTCGTGCCTTGCGATGGACTGATCGCTTGTGTACGGGGACTATGCACAGGATGGGATTTCGGAAGAGAGAAGGGATCTGGGTTAGGAAGTCTACTCTCACTGCTCAGACCACCAGACCATCACCCAGTCCTGAGCCAGATTCAGACTACCCAGACCTTCCAGACCTCCCATCCACTCCTCCTGCTCCTACCACCTTTGCCGGACCTTCCTCCTCAGCTACACCATCTATGGAGGTTCGGATTGATCCAGAGCAGCTCCGGGAGCTGCGACAGGAGATCGTCCGAGATCTGAGGGACGAGCTGCTTCGGGAGCTCCGAGGTGCGGTGCCTGCTCCCACTCCTGCACCCGTATCTTCTCAGTTGGTCCCTTCCTTGACAGCCGTGACTGACATGACGGCTCATGTACGGGAAGAGATCTACAATATCCGGAGTTTGGTCCAGGCCCAGTTCCACAGCATGAGTGAGGTCACGAGCTCCACTCGACAGATGCGAGAGGAGATAGGTCGTGACATGCACACCACCACCGAGGGGGCCGAGCGCTTGTCGAATGTACTCATCGACAAGCTGGACGCACTTCAGACATCGATGACTGGGCTTCAGGCGTCGGTGACAGAGCTCTCCACTACACATAGCAGAGCCACCACGTCTATCATCGCACAGCTTGGCCATGTGACAGATGCAGTCACCCTCCTCATGGAGCAGAGCCGATTGAGAGGAGGAGCCACATCCTCGAGAGGAGGAGCCACATCCTCCAGAGGAGGAGATGCATCCTCGAGAGGGGGAGCCTCATCCTCGAGGAGGCCATAGATGTTTTTGTGTTTTGTCTTGTTTTGCTTTACTTATTGTATTCTCAAATGTATTCACATTCATATCAATACAATGAGTGGACATTTTATCTTCAATTATGTGCCATTTGATGTGCCATTTGTTGATTGTGCCATTGATTGTGTGTGATTACCTCCTTTTTGGTATGATGACAAAAAGGGGGAGAAATATGTATAAAATATGGTAAAATATGTAAAAGGGGAGAAATATTAAAAAATATGTAAAAGAAATCAATGGAAATAAATATAACGATAAACTCTTAAAAATACACACAAATTTGTTCTAAGTGGATTCGGTACCTCGAGGCTCATTATCTCTCTTTTGGGGCTCCTAATGGAGTAATCTCCAGAATCTATTCAAGGGATATTCGGAGATTAGCTGAATCCTACTCAAGAACAAATTGACAGATTTTTCCTCTAAAAAGATAAAATTCAGTTCAAAAACTTCAAAGCATTAAAAGGAAATTCAGAGAATCAAAACATAGTTGAATGCATATATTGAGGGGGAGAATCTGAATTTTAATCAAGCTAAATCATTAATGACATATAAGCCAAACAATTGATTGCATAATATGAAGGCTTATATAATTCCAAATGAAAGGGGGAGCTTTAACTCCGAAATTTAATGTTTCACTCCTTTCAAACTTGGATAAATTAAATTATCAGACATTTGAATTTATTTATGGATTTTACTTCATTGTTTTATGAGCAATTCATTTTACATATACTCAAAGTTTTGTCATCATCAAAAAGGGGGAGATTGTGGAGTGATTGATTAAAACCCCATTTGATTTTGATGAGCTCAAAGCAATTGAGTATATCTTGTGATTACTAATGAATTCAATTGAGTGTTTCAGTGAAAATCCTGTCCAAGTGTTTCTAGACTTGGTTCATAGTATTTTGGATAAGTTAAGAAGTCTGCATGAACCAATGTCTGAGACTCGAGTCGACTCCCGAGTATCACGAGTCGACTCCAAGCGTATCAAGTTCACTGGCACGAGCTCGAGTCGACTCCAGATTAGTACGAGTCGACTCCGACTGAGAACAGAAAGAAGAACAGAAAGCTTCATCTCAGAACCTGTCAACGAGTCGACTCCTGAAGTGCGCGAGTCGACTCCAATGTTCACCGAGTCGACTCCAGGGAAGTAAGAGTCGACTCCAAGCAGTCACAGGCAGAAAAGTCAGAGAGCAGTTTTCGGGTCTGAGATTCGAGTCGACTCCAGTGGAACGCGAGTCGACTCCGATGGTTGGCAGGTCGACTCCAAAGAAGGTAAGAGTCGACTCTCAGAGGAACACAAGGAAAAAGTCAGAGAACGATTTTCGGACTCTGAGATTCGAGTCGACTCCCGCAGTACACGAGTCGACTCCGAGACTGAGCGACCATCAACAGACAGAAGACCATGTTACTGCCTCTGAGATTCGAGTCGACTCACAGACAGCTCGAGTCGACTCCAAGACAAGCTTCACGTCAAAAGGCAGAAGACCAACTTTCGGAAACTGAGAGCCGAGTCGACTCCAAGGAGGTTCGAGTCGACTCCAAGACTGGATGAGCCAAACGACAGAGAATCGAGAGTTCGGGCTCTGAGATTCGAGTCGACTCCCAGGACAGTCGAGTCGACTCGAGTGGACAAAATTCAAATTTGGATCCACGGACTTCAGTGGATGAGCCGACTCCAAAAATTGCCAGGTCAACTCCAGAAGTTGGCGAGTCGACTCCAGATCAAGACGAGTCGACTCCCAGTCAAGACGGCAACTTTAATTCAAATTTGGAACAGTTGCCGAGTCGACTCCGGAAAAGCGTGAGTCGACTCCTGCTACAGCCGAGTCGACTCCTGATCGCGCGAGTCAACTCCAACCCACCAACGGTCATATTGTCAGGCTGCGCAGAGTGTGCAGAACGGCCAGAAAAAGCAGAGTAACGGCTAGTTTCCGTGGGGGTTGGCATAAATAGCCACAGAGGACTGTAGCAAAGTAGAGAACAGATATTCCACTCCAAGCATTCAAGTTTTCAAGCTCTCCAAGTGCTCTTAAACGAAAAAGGGGAGATCTGCATTTACTGCTCCAACAACTTCTTCCCAACAATCAAAGCTTCCTCCTCCTGCATTCAAGTCGACCACTCTTTCAAGAGGAGACCGGAGTTCCAGAAGCCATACCTCTTCACCAGCTTAAAAGCGTTTGAGGGCTTCTAACTCCTTTACGATTATATTGTCTTAAATCTGCTTTTTGAGAAGCTATTTTCTGTTTTCTCCTATCTCTTGTATTTACTTGATTCAATCGGGGGATTGAATCAAGGGGTTTAAGGTTGGTTGGTGAGCCAAGTTAAAACCAACGTGTGTAAGGGTTTGATTGTGAGCCCGGGAAAACAATCGGGTTTGGTTCTAGTCGGTGAGCCTGGAAAAACCGACCGAGTTCGTTGTGAGCTCGTAAAACAACAAGTTTGGTTGTGAGCTTGCAAAACAACCGGCTGTAATCCAAGGGGGTTATAGTGAAATTCCCAAGTGAGACTTGGGGAGTGGACGTAGGAGCAAGGGTTAGCTCCGAACCACTATAAAACTTTGTGTTTGTAGTGCATTGTCTCTCATCTTCTTCCCCGCACATTACTCACAGCACTAGGCTTTAATTAAATAACTTGCTATAGTTTTTAATTAATCATCCACAAAGTTTTAATTAGCCAAATTATATTAAAAACCCAATTCACCCCCCCTCTTGGGTTGTCTATCTGGGCAACAGGTCGACTTATGAAGGCATATCAATCTATATTAGTGTGTAGAGTCGACTCATGTTTTTTTCTGGGGTCAACTCTTGAAACTGCCCAAAGTTTCAGTCTTCCATTTTTGACAATGGAAGTTCAGGGGTCGGCTCGTAACGTTCTCGGGGTTGGCTCCTCTTGTGCAAAGTTTTATAAATGAGTTTTATTCTTCCACATTGAGTGTTATGGATTGGTATCTTCTTGGCTTTCTGTCAGAATTCTTGTTCACTCCAAGCAAGTGATTAGTAAAATTTTTATTCAAACATTTTGTATCATCAAAATCAAACTTTCTGAGTCAACAAAAGTCTCTCCCTCAATCTCTTTTCTAAAGAACTAAAAATGAGGTGTTCCACAGTAGGGGAGCTTAAAATCATTCCTGATGCAGGAGCATGGCGCATGAACCTTAGGTGTGCGTATGAAGATTAGGATGATTTTTGATTAGTTTGTTTTATCACATTGGGTCCAAAATTGAATCTTAAATTGAGTTGTAAGTTTGCTGATTTGAGTCCTCAATTGAGTCCATATAATTGGTTGCCAAGTGGCATCTAATTGAGTCCTTATAATTGAATGCCAAGTGGCATCATCATAGGGTCCATGTCATGTGTGAAGAGGGAGTTGAATTGGTCAAAGGCTAGATTGAACCTCCCCACGCCATGAAGCTTGTAACGTGGAGAAGGGATAAATCCTTGACTTGGTCAAGGCTTTTTCCATGTGTCTCCACGTATGGAAGGATAAGGCTTGAAGGGTTTTTGACTTGGTCCAAGGAATTGATCCGTCATGTGGCAATCCCTTTAGTAGGTCCAATCTGCATAGAGACCTCCCTTAGCCCTCCATGTGTGAGATCATGGCATGAAGCCTTGGTGAGTTTTGACTTAGGCCAAATCCTAGGTTATTTAGGAAGTCTACTTAGCCTTAAACTTTAGAGTGTAGTTATATCTTATAGTGTTCATTGTAAGCCCACGCCTTATCTATTTAATGAGGTAAACATGATGAATAAATCAATGCAGAATATTTTGGCTTAAAAATTAATTGCTAGAGGTGAGAGGCTTCTCTTCTTTTTCTTTGGTGAGACTCCAAAGGCTCTTCTTCTTCTTTCTTGGTGAGAAACCAGAAAAACCCTTGGGTTTCGGGTATAGGTGAGACTCTTATATTCAGCCCATAGTTATCTTCATTACTTTTAATTCATAGCACTTTCATTATCATAGCTTCAATCCATCTACCATCATAATTTTTTTGAGGTTTCAGACTCAACTGTAGGCCTTAGACCCTTCATTACCACGTCCAATTAACACCAACCCAAGCCATCACACAAGGGAATTAAAGTGAGAAATTTTTGCTGCATATTCTAGGCTGCACCACATCACTATTCTTTGCTCTACGCCATCAATTGGTATCATAGCAAAAATTCTTTTTGCTTCATCATGAGTAACCAGAGTGGACGTCCTTACAACAATGACAAACAACCAGAGGGAGATATGGCCGAGGTCCTCCAACAAATAGCTTCCCTGAACCAAAAGATGGAGGCCCTTTGGATGCACATCCTCCCCGGGTAGAGCAACTCCGAGGATGATCAAGGCATCCATGGTGATGCTGAAAATTTAGATGCAGGTAATCCTTTTGCTGATGATTCTTTTTTTAGGGATCTCCCACCCCGATGCCCACTTAGAGGCCTTCGAGCACCAGCACCAGCAAATCCTCGCATGGGGATGCACTACGGAAACCAACATTGGCAACAACAACATCGGAAACATGATGACTTCGACGATGGATCCAAATGAGTACATGTTGATGTTTCTAATTATAGTGGTATCCTTGATCCAAATAATTTTCAGAATTAGTTGCTATCCCTCGAAGATTACTTCGAGTGGTACAACATGTCTAGCGAACGAAAAGTTCATTTTATGAAGATGAAACTCAAAGGTCAGACATGAGTTTGGTGGCACAGCATGGAGGATAGACTTCACGGACTTCGGCAACCTTCCATCACCGATTGGGAGGAGATGAAATTAAGGGAGAAGTTTCTTTCCCTTGATTATGAGGAGACTATTTTCGAAGAGTTGCTAAAACTTTGTCAAAGAGGTTCTACCATGGAGGACTACATCGCCCGCTTCAACAAGTTAACGATCCACAACAACATCATGGAGTCGGAACATCCAACTTTGGCTCGGTATCGATCTGGGCTGAGGGAGGACATCCGAAGGGAGTTTTTGACATCTCGTATCATCAGCATGGAGGAGGTATTTTAGCTTGCTCTTCGTGTGGAGGTGCAGCAGTGGTAGAGGCACCTTACTCCTACTTTCGTTGGGCGACGGCCTCCGAAACGTAGTAACAAAAGTACCCCTTTCTCTTGAGGTATTTGCCCCTTTATATGGTCTGAAACTTCTGCAGCCAGGGGTCCTCACCTAGAGCATGGAGTTTCGAAGCCCGGCGACAAAGCCAAAAGCCTGATGCCGCCAAGAGGTAATCACTCTAAATGCTACAAATGCGGTGGTCGCGGACACTTTGCGGTCATTTGCCCTACGAAGGACCAGCGTTTTGCCTTAATTTGTGAGGAGGATGAATTCGGTGAGCCCTCTGAAATTTTTTCTCAATTTGCTGATCCTAATGATGAAGAAAATGTCATCAACGACGAGGAACCAGCAGAGAAACTCGAAGGTTTAGATCAGCCATCTTGTGTTGTTCATCGAATTCTGACAGGTTCTAGGCAAGAGGAGAACGTGGAGGAGGATTGGCGATGAACCAATATCTTCCATACTCGCGTGGAGCACAACGATAAGGCCGTGAACCTCATCGTTGACAATGGTAGTAGCATGAACATCATCGCCAACGACTTGCTGAAAAAGTTGAAGCTAAAACCGGATCCCATCCTAAACCTTACCGGGTAAGTTGGATCAACAACTCTTTTATTCCTATCAAACAACGATGTTTGGTTTCTTTTTCATCAGGCAAAGAGTTCCATGATGAAGATTGGTGCGATGTGCTGCCTAAGAAGGCGTGTCATATCTTTTTGGGCCGTCCATGGTTATTCGATCGACGGATGAAATATGCCGGTCATACAAATTGTTATTCATTGTATTGGGCCGGAAAAATTAATGCTAAAGCCCCTTAGGATCTCTGATTCAAATCTGAAGTTTTTGTAAAGCAAAGGGTCTTATCAATGCGGCGATTTGAAGAAATCAGTTGTGATGTCGGGGTAGTTTATGCACTTGTTTCTAGGGAGGTCGGATCTGAAAATTCAGAAACTGTTCCATCTAATTTCAAATTTATTTTAAATGATTTTTTTGATGTAATACCTAAGGAACTCTCCAAGAAACTTCCACCCCTTCGAGACATTCAACATGCCATTGATTTGGTTTCGGGTTCAAGTCTTCCCAACATTCCTGCTTACTGGCTAAATTTGAAGGAGCATGAAGAGCTTCAATGATAAGTCCAAGTGCTTTTGGACAAAGGCTTCATCAAAGAGAACCTCAGCCCATGCGCCATCCCCGCCCTATTCATAACGAAGAAAGATGGAACGTGGTGCATGTGTGTAGACAGTCGAGCCATCAACAAGATAACGATCAAGTATCTATGTTATAGTGTGAAGAGGGAGTTGAATTGGCCAAAGCCTAGATTGAACCTCTCCACGCCATGAAGCTTGTGATGTGGAGAAGGGATAAATCCTTGACTTGGTCAAGGCTTTTTTCATGTGTCTCCACGTATGGAAGGATAAGGCTTGAAGGATTTTTGACTTGGTCCAAGGAATTGATCTGCCATGTGGCAATCCCTTGACTAGGTCCAATCTGCATGGAGACCTCCCTTAGCCCTCCACCTGTGAGATCATGGCGTGAAGCCTTGGTGAGTTTTGACTTAGGCCAAATCCTAGGTTACTTAGAAAGTCTACTTAGCCTTAAACTTTAGAGTTTAGTTATATTTTAAAGTGTTCATTGTAAGCCCACACCTCATCTATTTAATGAGGTAAACATGATGAATAAATCAATGCAGAATATTTTGGCTTGCAAATTGCTTGTAATCTAGAGGCGAGAGGCTTCTCTTCTTCTCCTTTGATGAGACTCCAAAGGCTTTTCTTCTTTCTTGGTGAGAAATCAGAAAAACTCCTTGGATTTTGGGTATATGTGAGACTCTTATATTCAATCCATAGTTATCTTCATTAATTCCTAGCTTTAATCCATCTACCATCACAATTTTTCTAAGGTTTCAGGCTTCAACCGTAGGCCTTAAATCCTTCATTACCACGTCCAATTAACACCAACCCAAGTCATCACACAAGAGAATTAGAGTGAAAGATTTGTGCAGCATATTGTAGGCCACATCACATCACTATTCTTTCCTCTACGCCATCAATTCTCTTGTCCGCTAAACATTTAGTTTTCCGATTAGAGGAGCACAGGACATGGGTGATGGCGAAAGGGCCATGGATTATAGCAAGGCAAGTCCCACTTGAGCCTTGGTGTCCGAATTTTAGTGCTGGTTAGGACTCTATCACAAATGCAACGCTATGGATTAGGTTTCCAGATCTCCCAATCCAGTCGTGGAAGGGAGACATGTTCCTTCGAATAGCCTCTACTGCTAGCATTCCCAAATTCATTGACAATCACTGAAGAAGCTATTAAGAGAGGATATGTGAAGGCCTATGTTCAAATTGACTTGTCTAAACCTCTACGCCCAAGAGTCGACATTGTGGCCAACGGAAGAAGATGGTAGCAGGCATTTAAATATGAAAATATCCCCGTCTTGTGCTTTTTGGGCAGTAGAGTTGGCCATAATGAGGATGAATGTTGTCATATCAAATGGAATGAGGCTGAGAGGTTAGAGAAAGAGAATAACAGACTTTTCGGGCCTTGGATGGTGGTCTCAGGGTCCTGGTCGATGCACGAGCCATGAAATAAAAAGCAGAAGAGTGGCGGGTTACGAATGCTTCCAATGCCAAGAAATTGATTACAAGAGCAGGGGAGGTGGTGGATAATTCAAATCAATTGATGAAAAAATTCAAATCAGGAGTTGACGGACTCTCTCTCATCATCACTTGAGAAGTTTAGCGGTGAATTGGCATCATTCGGCCTTCTAAGCAGCCCATTTATACTGACAATCTGAGAGAAGGGGTCCATCTCCGCCCAGGCCAGAGCCCAAGATTCTTGTTTTTGAGCAAGAAGGTCAGATGAGGCTACGTGATTCCATTGTGGGTTGGCCAAGAGAAAGGAGGTTATGTCAGGTCAGGTCCTCCAATGAGCTAGTGGTCATTAAGCGGGCCAACTGCAAACCTAGTCAGAAACTAAAGAAGTTGGTCAACAACACTATCTAACTACTTTCCAACCAATCCCTCAAAACCTTGAAGGCAATCCCGATTCTACATGTTGATTTTTACATCAATAACAGACAGGCTGTTTTTGGGGTGATCACGGCTGATGGTATGAAGCCTTGGGGTTGCTGACAGAAGATGAATCTTAAATGCAACAATTTGAAATTTCGTTCGGCAACAGTGGGGTGTTCAGGATCAATCATCTTTGCTCGAGTTTCCTTCTATCCACAACTGTTACCAACCGTCAAAATCAAGTTCTAACTAAAGAGGTAATTGTTGATGAAACTGTAGAGGCTTTGTCTCAGCTTCCTTCAAACAGGGCTCCTAGACCTGATGGCTTCCGGCCATTATTTAACGAATGTTTCTGGTTATTTAAGAGGACAAATGTTATTGCTGCACTCCAAGAAGTGTTCTGATTTGCTGAAGTGCCTGAAGATTGGAAGCAAACTTACATAGTATTGATCCCCAAAACAGTTAATCCAAAAGAACTGAAACAATATCGGCCGATCAGTCTTTGTGGAACATTATATAAATTAGTTGCAAAAGTCATTGTAAATAGAATGAAACCCTCTTACGCCAACCTTGGTGTCATTGGAACAAGGAGCCTTTGTACTGTGACAATATAATGAAAGCTCGGGAGGTTTTTCACTCAATAAATAGAGCTTCGACAAGAAATTCTTTAATCGTTATAAAAGCCGACAAGGAAAAAGCCTATGCCAAAGTCTCATGGAGGTATCTTGCTACTGTTCTTAGTCACTATGGGTTTCAATCTAAATTTTATTAGGTGGATCATGTGCTGCATTCAACATCCCATGATTTTAGTCATTATTAGTCATTATTAATGGCAGCCCTTTTCTGTTCATTCTTTGCTCTGATAAGCTTTCGAGACCTTTGAAAGGAATAGCTAATGCTGGCATTCTCCAAGGATACCAACCGCAGCCGGATGGTCCATGTATCACCCATCCAATGTTCGCAGATAATTTGCTCCCTGTGTCCAAGGTAACTAGAATGTTAATTAATACCATTATGAGCTATTGTCTTCAATCCGGCCAATGAGTTAATGCTCAAAAATCCTAGATTCAATTCTGAAAAAAAATTGCTGCGAGGGTAAAGCGGCAGATTCTTGGAATTTTTAACATTCCATTAAGAGAAGGTTCTTGGAATTACTTAGGTGTGCCACTATCTGGAACTTGACTGAAGCGGCAAGATTTTAATCACGTGTTTGATTGAATTTACAAAATACCTGATGCTTGGAAATGGAAGCGCTTGTCACAAGCAAGACGAAGCATCATTCTTCAATCTATTCTGAATTCAAGTTATATTTACTTTCTGAGGAATGTGCTTCTCCCAACGACAGTTATAAATGAGCTTGAGAAAATCTTCTAAGTCATTTATATGGGTCATGATATGAGATCTATTTTTATTTTTAAAATTATCTGGATATAGATAGAAATTTGAGCATCCGACTAATATCCATATCCGTATCTATATTCATAAAAAAAATAGATATGTATATGGATAGACAATTATCCGATCCATATCCTATTTAATTTTACATAACACTCATAAATTTTTACGAAAAATAATGACTATATTATTAACATGCTACTAGCTTGATATATCATCCACTTAGTATTATCTTTGATTCTATAGTCATAAATTTTAATTATCTAATTTTATATCTATATTTATATCCATACTTTCGGTATCCAATTTGTATCTGTATCCGTTTAAAATAAATATGGATACAAATTTTTATATCCGACTAACATCTATATCTGTATCTATATTTATCAAATAAAATAAATATGGATATTAGTATCTGATGTGTATCCAATCTGATTTCAGCCTTAGTTTGCATGAAAAATGGAAACAGAAGCACTTGTCACAGGCTGGAAGAATCATCATTCTTCAATCTATTCTGAATTCAAGTTATATTTACTTTCTGTCAAATGTGCTTGTCCCAACGAGAGTTCTAAATGAGCTTGAGAAAATCTTCAAGTCATTTACATGGGGTCATGAATCTGGAGAAAGGAAGTTGCACTTACTGTCATGGGATATTGTTTGCATGGGCAAAAGAACAGGGGAGGGCTTGCTTGCAGTCAATCAAAATATGGAGGCATGCATGGGACAAGCTGCAGGAAACCTTATTTTATATAGAGACTCGATGAAGGCAAGGCTGATTCAAGCTAAATATGATTTCAAAAGCTAGGATAGCTATCATCCGAGAAGGGGAACCTTAACTATATTGCAATCTATGTGCTCTGCAAAGTAGATTCAATATTCTTTTAAGTGGTACATAGGCAATGGTAGAAGCATCAGCTTGCTCAAGGATCCGTGGGTGACTAATGTTCCAATAAATCAGTGTGGTTTCGATCAATATCAATCTCTGGGAGAACGATTAGAAGATATCCCAATTGATCCACACTAATGGCACTTGGAACCAGGACTTGGTGTACCAGGTTTTTTCTGAAGATTATGTTGCTCAGGTAATGGTCATTCCTATCCCCAAATACCAATGTGAGGATCATTTTGCTTCACAAAACTTCGGAGGCATTAAACTAAAGATAAAAGATGGGTACTCACAAATTATTAACTACCAGAATCATGATGCAAATGCCAATTTAAGCTGGATTTGGCAGCTCAAAGTTGCTCCAAGACTCACAAAGTTTTTTGGTGGAAGGTGTGCTAGGGCCGTCTTCCGTGTAAATCTCTTGATTCAACAACATACCACTATTTGTGAGCTCTGCCAAATGAATATAGAAGATATTGAGCCCTGCCTATTTTCTTGCCCTCAAGCGTTAGAAGTCTAGAACTCTATGAAAAGGAGACATCCAACTATTCCATCATTCAACCATTTACAGGAGCTTATTTTAATTTCTACAAATCGGATGGTTATGGATCCTTATAAAAGTCTCATCCGCTACACTGCCTGAGACGTATGGAACTCTAGAAACAACCATATCTTTCAAGGAATTCAGAAAAATCATGCCATAGTTTTCCTTTCAGTGCAGCGTCAGACTGGGGAGTTTATCCAAGCATCTATGAATACAACCGGAACCGATGATTTGCAGCACTGGGGTGCCGGCAGCTCTAAGAGCTCTGATTATTCTTCTCCAAGGTTAGTGTTTTGGGTGCCCCCGCCCTTCAATATGGTCAAAATTAACTTTGATGCTTCATGGTTTCAACATGCTATTGGCCTGGATTATATCCTTAGAGACCATTACGGAATTGTTCAATATGCTGGCTCTTCAAAATCCTTCGCAACCTCAGTGACAAAGGCAGGACTTCAAGCAGCTTGGATGGGTTTAACTGTTGCCATTCATCAACTTGGGTTTAAATGGATATGTCTTGAAGGAGACTCCTTAACGATAATCAACTGGATAACCAAGCACAGCAAGAGGAATTGCATCCCAATGCCTCTTCAATCTCTTCACCACTTGCTTGAAGATATTGTCCAATGCACAACCTTAAAATGCTTTATAGTCTCATGCTTCCTGAGAAGCCAACCAGCCAGCAAACGGGTTAGCTCAACCTGCTGATAATCCTGTTTTTCCTCAACGTATCCGTACTCTTATCATGGCTGACATGGTAGGAGTTCTATACACTCAAATGTAATCTTGTGTCTTCTTTTTCCTTTTGTTGTTGGGACGTTAAGCCCCATAATATACCAAAAAATATAAAAAAAAGCATTTTTCTTTTTGTTGTTGGGGAGTTAAAGCCACCCCTCCATTTTAGCATGCATAATTCCATCCTTTTCCAAAATTAACATGGAGGAATAACCGCATAAACTGCAGAAATGTGACATGTAATTTTCTCTTTTTACTAGTCCGACGTTCACTACTTTCTCTCCATTGTCCTCCTTTCAAATTGCACAACCTACCCACCAATTGGTTTACCCAAGCGAGGTTCTTGCGAGTTTAGAAGTTCTTATGCTTGACATCTTGTTGTTTATTGTCACTAATACTACTACTACTCTACCAGTCCAAATTCAGACAGGCTAGAATTGTGAAATCAAGTACTGTCAATTCCACCCTCTGTATTGATTTATTTACCAAGATAAAACAGTGACCAAGAAAACAAAACCATCTCAAGTATGTAAAAAGAAAGAAAAGGAGCTTTCCTCCCCCAAATGCCTTGGAGATGCTACAACTCGCCTGCACCTGACAGAAAATGAAAACCAATGAAGGGTCTCTCCAATTCTGCATCATGAGGTGACAAAACAAGGCACTCTTAAAATAATCATCTACTTGGATCCTGCTTACTATAAAGAAATGCAATCATCATTGAATAAACAGTAAGGAAGAATTGGGAGTTACATCCTTGTACCAAATTGCATTTCGAATAGCACAAAACTTCTAATGAATGCATGTTAGTCACAGAGATCATGGATGCTATCATTAAGGTTGCATTGATAAAATCAACATTAGCAAGAAAGCAAACCTTTGTCACTCAAAAAGCAACAACACATTATCTACTCAGATCCCTCCACAGGTCCGGCAGTTTCTACTTCCTTCAGATTTTCCAATGCTGTGATGCGCCTATTCAGAGCTTCATAGCGCTCATCAAGTGTTTCATAAATGCCTGATACCTGAAAAAGCAAAGCATCAAGTACTATTCAACTGATCCGCAGCTTAATATGTGCATCGTTTATGCAGAGTAGAAGAGGTCAAAATCAAATTTAAACCTCCATTTACACACTGTTTGCCATTGAATGCCGATAAGCTTTCATTCAGCTAGAGGAATAAATCATATTATATTTGAAATCAAGAATGGCATAGAAAAATGGTAGTTTCGTTTAAAAAAAGCAGTAAACTTAATAGCATTGCTATTTTACATGTAGCAAATTAACATGCATTTTTCATGTCTAAGGCTAAACTATTTCATTCTTTAGGTAGTTTATGGTAGGTTTATGGCCCATACCATATCAAAGGATCCACTGAGATATAGCAGGTTTCCCACAAAGGACAAAGGGTAGAATGCAGAACCACCTCATGGATCAGTATACACTGTTTAGCAACATTAATTCTTGCAATATGTACCCATCAAAAGAAGGCAAAGTAAAGGCACTAGTGCTACATTATCTTCATCCATGATCATATGGGATCATCACAACTATTCCTATGACATGGTTGTGGAAGGGTGAAAGATGCTGAAGACTTGTTGGCCTATGACATCTGGTGACAGTAAATTAACTGAAGCTATTTTACAAAACCTTGGGACATGCCAGAAGCCCAAAAAGCTTCAATTTGAAGGTCCCAACATGTCTCAAATCTCTCAAATATTTCAAAGCAAAAATCTGCACTAGATCTATGACTGAATTCTCCAGACACTAGATTATTTCTCAATCATCTCTGACCAGCAGGTGGGCACCATGAAGTTGTCAAACAAGTTGTGAAGTGCAAAGGTGTAAGGTAGGCACGCAATCCCCCAACAAGGCAAGACATAAGCCTCAAGGTGTAAAGTATACATTTCAATAGGATTTTTCCCTTTCCAAAGTAAAAAATGCTCATGCCAAAAAGTGAAATTTAGGATTCTAACATTATTTGGCAATAAGAAACCAAACTTAGCTATCACGTGCCTGTCACTTCACATTGCCAGAATTCACATTACAAGTGCAGCATATTAAAGCTTCAGGTATATAAGAATAGAACCTCCAGTATTATATATCCAGCTTCAGCACAATTTCAATTATGAAAAACCATCCCCTTTCTCACATTCTGAGAAGATTATCTACCTTCCTTTCTCTTGCTTTCCTGTGCTAGCAATAAAAAGAGTGAACTTCAATAATTGAGAGAGAAGCACCTTGATCATTTTCAAAAGACAAGTATATCTTCCTCATGCCTTTCTTTTAATACATAACTTTTTGACTTTCTGGATCCCATCAATTTAACCGAATAAACAATAGAAAATCTCAAGTTTAGATGTAAATGATGCAAGCTAAAACCCTTTCACATCTCTTTCTGCTAACAATGGGAAAAGCTCTTCATACATTAATTGATTGCATTCACACTAAACGTCTCAAATTCTTAACCTACCACTATTCCACTGCAAATTAAGTCTCTCATCTCTAGCACCTACCTCTCATCTAATTGAAAAAACTCATAGATCATTAGTGATTAAATCTCATTTTTATAAATAACTTCACACTCGCTTGCTAGAACATCTTTTCCTTCTTTAATGGTTGCGAGAATCATAGCTAATGTATATTCAATAAGACAAAAAATAATATTTAAGGCATGAGCTTTTGATGTAGAACTGATTTGATAAATCAAATCTAGAATTGTGTACATCTGAATCAAAGAGATTCTAATGGAGAAACTTCCAAAAGTCCTGGATTTAAGTTGGTTGGTCTACTTAACATTATCAGTCCACCACCACTTGCATTAAACAGCAACTAGAAACTGTAGATAACCCTTAAAATTAATACAAATTAAACTACTAGAAGCTCAAAAAGATTAAGCCACAAGAAACTAAGAGACTCTAACATGAGATATCATGTCCCTATTATCACCTTGCGTTCTCCATTTAAGAGATGGAGCATTTCTTAATGACCCTAGTCACTTGAGCTCAATATCCTCCAGAGCAAACTACTAGGAAGCAAGATTGAGTAAACTGCCTCAATTATTTGCCAATCATCTGATCTAAGAAAAATGGCCTTCCCAACATACAGCTTGGACAAGCAGAACCATTTTTTGGTTTCAATTATCTCCTTCACTGTGCTACTTTATCTTGGTTTGTCTAAATGAAAGACCTTTTCTGAATGTATCTATGCCTAAGCAAGCATCATCAACGTCTTATTCCTTGGTGTTCTCCTTGTATTATCCTTCATTTTCCTACTAGTGTCGACTAAACAAGTAGTACTAGCGAAGTGGCCAACTTCTCCAAATTAGAAGCATGCCAGAGCCATTTTCTTCTCTAATATCTATTAATTTTGTTGTCTAATAGGTCCTGCTGCTGTCCTGGAGGTTCAAGTTTAGATCTAGGTATTCTATATTGTTCAGCAATACTAGCATGCCTTGGAAGATTCTCCTCCACATGCAGTGCAATTTTCCACACATGAAAATAGCCATCTAATCCCAAGTCTTAAACCAGCCCCATATTTTGTAGCCAAACTTCTCCTTGATAAACATCAACCCACATTTACATAGTGAAATTTAACAAAATCCATCAGATGGGGGAAGCCCCACGAGGTATTCATCATATCCCGCATAATCATTTAGCCTCATTGGCATCGCCCATTTCACTTTTGAGTAAAACTCTACCATGTGTCCAGGTCTTTTCTGTGCGCATTTCAGCTTCAATGTACCAAATTTCAATGAAATGATGACATGTAGAGATGTTTAAAACAAGAAACAATCCAGGAATACCCTCAGGATTCATCAATTAATAGACCCACCCCACGTTAACAAGTTGATGATTGTATTCAGCTTTCCGAGGCACTTTCCCAAGTGGCAACTGACCATTACTGTTCACATTCAGTGTTGTTATCCTTGGTGTAAAGGTTGTCCATATCTACTTAAATGGTTGCAAATGACATCTTTAGCAATGTGATGAAGCACCCACAATATATAACCACAATCAACAAACTTTGTCCAACTATCTGGAATCAGCTTTATGAATTTGTGATGAACCACATGAAAGGAATACACTGTTAGATTAGATGGGAGATTAAAACAATGCAAGGGCTTATGAGTTCCAATTTAGAAAGTGGGCTAGTGTGGTGCATTGATGTTAGTTTCTCTCTCTCTCTCTCTCTCTCGATTCTAGCAATGCTGCTGCTTTCCCTCACATCTTTCACTCTCTTGTGGCCCTTCTTCTGACCACAGCTCCTTTCTCACTTAAGTGCTACTTTTTCCGCTCTTGCTCTCTCCTGTGATTGATCCCTTGCCTTTCCTTCCACTTCTAGGACTTTGATGCATTTTACTCATTACATAAATCCTTGTAGGGCTGCAAGAAAACAGAGTTAGATGGCTTTTATTGATCTTCTGGGCTCAGATTACTCAAATCCTTCTTCTCATTTGATGCTTTGGCATCACATTTCATGTCGGATCCAAAGGCTTAAGATGCACCAACTATTTCCTTTTTCCACAAAGCATGAAAGTATGCAGAAGTGCCCTCTCAAGCAGCAAGTTTTACATATTTAATGGTTTCATCCTTAGTAGAACCGAATCTTCTATTTGAAATCTCACATTTACTTCAGAAACTTTCTGGTAACTTGCTCCTGCACATGAATTTCCTGCATATATCTTCATCTTGCATATTTCTCAAGTCTTATTTGCTGTATGGTTCATCAAAAATGTATATCATCATCTTTTTGTCAGCCCATATTACTTCTTAAACCGGCAACATGCAAAGCCTAACCCTTATGTATTTTCTTTCTTCTTAGACCTCCTTTCTACATTTTGGTGTTCTTCTTACCTCTTAAAATTTCTTTATGCTTGCTCAAATCTATTACGTATCAAATTTGTGCTTCATGTCCAAAAATATGTAGATATAATTGGACTTCTATTGCAAGAATGTCCTGGCTTATCTACATAACCATGAACTTTATCTGAGCGTTTATCAGAAGTACTGGGTGATTGTTTGTTGATATGAAAGTTGCAACTTTAAATCATAACTTGTACTCTAAGATCGACCAAAAAAGACTTGCAGACTCTATGATGCATTAGGAGGAAATCTTAGGCCCACGGGGACATAAGAGGATTAGGGTTGGCTTACAACGGAATCTAGCATAATGAAAACTAGAGGTGCATAATAAACTTACTTTGCATCTCTTGAGAGAGACAAGAATCCACCCAAAAAAAAGTGCCCACATTGAAATTTTGAAATTAAATAGACAGCCTGTCTATTATGAGATATGTTATCAGGTTGAGTTGATCTCAGGTCAAGACAGATTTGACCCAAACTTGTTCCAACAAGGTTTCAAGGAAGCAAACCATAAGCCAACCAGATCCATCAAGACAAAACATTATGCTAAATGAAAAGTTGTTCAAGCTGGCCTATTAATTCAATGAGCTGACCCAACTCATTCACATCCCTACTCGCTTAGTAAATTAAAGGGCTGTTTGGATGTAGGCATAGGCCATCCTTGGATAAACTAGACCTTGGGCTGAAGTTTAGGGATAGAGCAACAATGGGAGATGAGAAATACAAGGAGGAACTAACACCGTCAAGGCTCCCAGAGAGCCCTCAATACAAAAGTTGGAATGCCCAATTCCACTCAAATTGTGATTTCCCATACCCTGATTTTTTGGGGAATTTATGATCTCAAGCTTCCCCAATTGGAAGGAGCCTCCCCTCCCACCATTAACTCATTTGTCACAAATAACAACATAGGGAATATATCATGGTCACATTGTACCAGCATCAAAACAGCCCCTAAGAGTTGCAACAGGTCACCACCACGTAAAAATCAAAATAACAATATAACATCCTGCAGTACATCAAAAGACCTAAAGTCAGCCCTCTGCTTAATCACTACTAATAAAATGCAAAAAACCCCATAAAACAACACATAAAGAGTTAGTTCCAAAACCTCCTAGCACTACGAAGTAGGTAACCACATATTCAATGAAGTATTGGCCTTGCCCTTTGGCACTTCCCTCCAGATGGCTTCATCTTTCCCTAGAGCACTTCCCTACACAAGGCACATGCACCTACTGCCAAATAGTCCATTACCTGGAGCTGGAGTCAATTCAGGTGCGGCTGGCAGTGCGTAGAAGCAGATCTCTCAAATGTATTTTGAAGGTGAAGCACTTAGGAAGCAGGGAACTGAGTTCCTATAAGATTTTGAACCAAGCTTCCTAAGGGATTTTGAAGTTGGCGTGCCACCATATGTACAAGTGCTACTATATAGCCTTTCCTATAACTCTCATTTTTATTTCGGTGCCCTCCCTTAAAGTATGTGGCATGGCAAGCCTTTGTTGGGGCTTTGTAAATGATTGGTGAAATACATGATGTTACTTATGTGTCACAAGTTAGGGAAATGTCAGATTCAACAATATATTAACATCCAGGAAAAAGAAATGAGTTGGTGTATGCATAAGCATGTATATATATATAGACACACACACACACACACACACACACATATATGTATGTATGCATGTAAATATATATATACATATATTTATATATGCACGCATACAGTGCATATGTATCACATCCACGGGAGAATTGCATGGATTTCAATAGAAATTAATCTATTTGACTCTACCTTGTTTTTGCTATGGTATCTGGAATTCTTCCATTTTCACTTATGTCAAAAAAGAATTTACAAGTTATTATTAGTAATCAAATAAGGGGACGTTGGTTCCTGTAATATCATTACTTCTCAAAATTAGTTGAGAACTTCCAAAAATGATAGGAAATGCTATTTGTGGCATCTGTCTTCACCTTAAATTCCTTTATTGCTTTAGTTTAGACAACCTTGGATCACTGCAAAACAATCAGGATATGGC
This sequence comes from Phoenix dactylifera, assembly GCF_051530095.1. Lineage (NCBI taxonomy): Eukaryota > Viridiplantae > Streptophyta > Magnoliopsida > Arecales > Arecaceae > Phoenix > Phoenix dactylifera. The sequence continues at coordinate 7,685,423 of NC_143205.1, forward strand.
TGACTTTGATAAAAGACAGATTTAGCAACTAGAAATAATATACACTTCATTTAAGACAGCATGGTAGTGCTAGAAAGCTGGTTTCAGAGTAAGAACCAGACTCTAAACTACCTGCATAACCTAGGGAAAAAATCTAACTACTAAGAGTTCCAATTGTCATCAATACCATGGCTTTCAGATATTATAAGCATATCTTAGTACATATTAGTTCATTTCTTACCACATTTTCAAAGTACAGATTACTTCAATCATTCACCATCCAAGGAAAATAGTACAGAGTTTATACATATGATGCAGTAAAGTACATCATATTCGATTTGGAAGAGCTCTTTTTCTCTTTGGCTCGCTCTTGTTCTATCGTTGAATTTCCTCGAACCAACATAGGAAGACCAACCCAAAATTTTCAATAAACCCCACGATTTATATATAAAGCTTCTAGTCAAGATCATGGTTTCAACAACAGACAGGACCCTGTACAAGGCACACCAAAGCATTTGGTGTGTGTTCATCTTTTTCCTTCAAAAATTCAATTGTTGTCATTCATCATGAATATGTCTATGCATGCTTGCATAATCCAATAGAATGAACTTCGCCTAATCAATCCTACAAGTCATCATTTGGACAAAAAGTTGGAAACAACCTCTCCATCTTTGCTTAAGATTGCCTTTTACCACAACCATCAAGCCTTCATCTTATTGCAGCTACATGGTTCATATCTCAAGTTTTTACATGGTTCATATCTCAAGTTTTTACTCCCCAAACTAAGGTAAATTGTGGATATTGCTCTCACCTTCTATCTAGCTTAAACTATTTCAATATCATTATTATTAGGTGCACAGATGGGCATATCCAGAAGCATCTTCTGACTTGTACATAATTTATACCAATCACGTTTTCATCATCATTCCTCGAAGTGAAACCCATACATTAATCGCATATTGAACTTTAGTTTTCGAAAACAAAGTTCTGTACATGCATAACACTCAGCTATGCAATTTGCACTCCAAAAAAAAGAAAAATCATTTCTATAATATGTTACCAAACCCTAAAATTGCATAATTACACACTACAGTGTATACAACAAAAGTTCTTTTGAATAAACAATTCGTATGGGTTGCTTGTCATTGCCAGTGGACAGTGGTCAGTGAAGCTTAAAAATCGAGTTCACTGCCATGCTAGAAATTTTATAACTCCACAATATTGCAAAAAGTATTTAAGTATCACACAAAAGAAAACATCAAAAGATATTATTTGTTAAGTATCATGCAAACTTTTCAGTTAGCTTATAGGATTTAAGAAAAATAATAATTTGTAAATTTAGTTTAATATGCACATTCTTAACAAATCTTTAAAAAGAAAAAACTTAGCTTAAACATTATTATAGTGGATCAAACTAATTGTTGGAGGAGTCAACTCTAAAAGCTGAAATTAATAAATTTTAATAAATACCAACATATCCAATGTGTATCGGACTCAAAGATGCATCCAACATGGATCCTAGGAGTTGGATGTGAGTGTCCAGGTAACATAGATTTTGACCAGGCAAGCAACTCTTGTGCAAAGTATGACAATTAACATAAACCATGCCTTACTCCCATTTTGGCACCAGGTATGAAATAGAGGGTCGTCTTACACATCCACCTCAATAATATCAAATACTATCGCCAATTGATTGAACATTTTATAATGTGTTTATGTGACACCTTACTTCACTATCACACCTGTAATAAATTCTAAAGTTTATCTAAAATCTACCTTAATATCCTCAACTTTCTTTGTCATGGTAACTCTCATTGCTTCCCTCACTACATAAAATTCTTTTCTGCATAATGGAATTGGTTAACAATCTCATAAAATCTTCCACCAAGCGTAAATTCAATCAACTGGACATTTCACACTCCAAAGCCAAACCTTTACTTTTTCAACCACACACCTTACACATTAACTTTTAGGAATTTTGGAGTGCCAACACTTGTGGACACTTTCACGCAATGCAACACTACGAGACAATTTGTGACACATCAAAACTTGAGTGCCAAGTTAGAGCAATTAGAAGTCTTGGAACTTGGCACACCTTTTAAGAGTAAGGTTCGTCGAACGAGTATCAAAAGAACCCAGCGATCGATTCAGTACTGTACAGATCCATAACGTACCATACAATGCCGGAGTGTGCCGAAATAGGGAGAGGGAGAGGGAGAGGGAGAGGGAGACGGTGAAGGAGAGGGAAGAAGAGAAAGAGGGAGGGGGGAGAGGGAGAGGAGGGAGAGGGGGGGAGAGGGAGAGGAGGGAGAGGGGGGGAGAGGGAGAGGCCGACAAGCTTTGATCGTCGTTGGGGAGCTTTGAGAGCCTTGGATCCTGCAACAAATTGAGAGAGAGGGAAATGGCAGGAGAGAAGGGGGAGAGAGACTCACCTATCATCGTCATTGTATGTCATCATCATCGACAGATGGCTTCGAGAGATTAGGACATCGAACAGAGCGAGTGAGGCCAACGAGCGACCGAAGCTTCGAAGTCAAACAAGGCCAGACTTTTATAATCCATTATGACCAGCTGAACCATCTCGATAATCGGACGGCTGAACCATATTGATAATCAACCGGCTGAATATCGATAATCGACCGGTCTAGTTTAGTACACCTCAAACCGGCAATCCCTATTTAAGAGTGTCTATTCAAACAAAATAAAATTGCAAAATGCAAACCAAACCTATTTACTTCACAGCTAGTTCGTAGTTTGTAGAGCTTGCACATGGTTCAAATGAATCAAAATCATGTGCAAAGTTATTTCATTTCACCTAGGACATTAGAGAAAATTTGGACATTTGGGGACAAGAATAGGGGGATGCTGGGATTAAAATTGATGCATCCTAGAGTTCCTAGTATGATGCATTAAGATGCCACTCAACAATGCTGCAGCCAAGGCCAACCAAACAGAATCTAATAGACGTTAACTTTGAGCAGAAGAAACTTTAGGAGTATTTTAAGGAGTCTCTTTAGTGGCGCTTTTGGGTACCAATATGTATTGGCTTTGAGAACCCAACAATCTAGTAGATGCTTCCCTTTTATTGAATACTAATTTAACTCAATAGAGGCATTATAGATGGCCGACTATCCTTATTTTGGTGGCTATTTGTCAGTTATTTGTTTCCTAGTTAGAAATCTTGTGTCCAATGAGTTTCGTCGTAGAGGATTTCACTCAGCAATTAGATCGAACTTTTATTTCTTTATTCATGTACTCTAATGTCAGCAGAACAGCTGGCTGGTTCAATCAGTCTAAGGAACCTGTGGCTGGCTGTTTTGGAGTCTTTGGAATTTATATGCAGAGAATATTAGTGAGACAAAGAAATATCACAGACATCCTTCCCTTTTTTTTCTTACCTTGTCTTCACACTCTTTTTAGTTCTTTTTTATTTCTTAAATTTCGACTTCTTCTTGTTATTTCGATTCTGTACTTGTTGCTCTCCTTTTCCTCTTTTCTATTGCACTAACAGATCTCCAACAGAACTGTTGCAGGATTTTATCTCAACTTCAAACATTCAAAGCAGTTCTCACATACTTGCAGGGAAAAAAGACTGAATATTCCAAGATTGTACTCATTCTGAATTAGTATAACTCTCATAATTGGCTATTAGGCTGCATTTCATTATCGAAGCAGTACATCCTGCCCAATGATGGGTGTGAAGATGAGAGAGATTTTCTTTATAATAAAATGGCTCAAGGAAAAACTCAAGGTTGTGATGTTATTCCTATGACAGACACAAACTTGTTATTAGGAAAATCATGGCTATATGATCAGAAAGCAACACATAACATTCAATACAACCCTTACACCACAACTATCAACAAATGAGATACACGTCCACTCCGAACAGGCCCAAAGATCGCAATCGTGGACCTAATTCTTATGGTTGGACTCAGTAGATTCTCATGCACATTTCATCTCTGGGAAAAGGAATATCGGTTCCTTATCTTGGATGGCTGGCCGACCAGTACCCAAAGGCAGTAAATTCACAGAAAAGTACTCTGTAGCAGAAGCAAGTTGTTGCAGCCAGGATCAACCAAAAGGAAATCAATAGCATTGTTTCTTGAGCTAATGTCACATAATTTTTTAGTTATGTCTTATTTATTCTTTTAATCAGATTTAGGAGTATTTTGCGGAGTCTTCAGTGAGTTTTAGACATCAATATGGGTTTAGTTTTGGGGATCCAATAATTAAATGAATTTTTTTTCTTCCATTGAATTCTAGGAAAATTCAAATTGGGGATATTGTAGATAGCTAGCCAGTCCTCATGCTGCTGATTATCAGACAGTTATTCATTTTCCTAGTTAGGAGTCATTATTTCAGCCAAAATGTCTGACTAATCTCATCATGAAGGCCTTCATTCAGCCATTAGGTCTACTTTTGTTTCCCCAGTAATATACACTACCATGAGTAGGATGCACTGGCCTGCTAAATCTAATGGAACGGACTGCTGGCCAGAGCTCTGTTGGGATCTCTAAAATTTGTACAGAGGGAATATTGGTGAAAGAAAGAAAGGTAACACGTGTCCCTCCTTTATTGCACTTATTCTTTCTCGTATTCTTTTAACATGAGTAGGACCCCCTGGCCTGCTAAATCTAATGGAAGGAACCGCTAGCCTGCTGTGTTGAGATCTTTAGAATTTGTACATAGAGAACATTAGTGAAAGAAAGAAAGATCACAACTCACAGGCCACCTTCGTTTGTTGCATTTATTCTTTATTGTATTCTTTTTCTATTTAAATTTCTTTTCCCATTCTTCTTGACCGTCATCCTAATATTCTTCTATTTCTTCTGTTTATTGTTTTAGTCCTTTACTTCCTCCTTGGTCCTTTTTTCCTCTTTTTTATTGCACTGCATGATACCTTCTACAGTTCCTTCCAATGTTTCATTTTGCGAGTTATTCTTTATATAGAGTACCAATGTTATAATATAGTATTTCTGGTACCAAGTGATAAACAGATGACTTTATGATCGATGCTTTGTTGATGACCACTTCCACTTACTGAAGAATACCTAATGTGTTGAACATAAATCCTAAGATTAATTTGTGTTGTAATCCAACCTGCAGTAGAAATCCAATCATGCATGCTATGTACCTATCATAAGGACATACAGAAAGAACATCAAATGATAATAAGCAACAAAGCAAATGAATATATGGTCAAGGAAATTCTAAGTAAAAACGAGAGAAGATGAAATTATGGAATGAAATAAAGCTAAATGATGGAAAGCAACAAAAGAGTTACATGTAGACCATTGCTCAAAAGAGCATCCTAGTACACGAGCAAGGTCCGCCGTACCGGTACCGGTCGGCGTACCGGTGGCCGGCCGGACCGGTACGGTACCGGTCCGGTCCGGTACGTACCGGTCCCGTACCGGCCGGTACGCGGTGGTTTCAAAAACCACAGCGTGCGGCGCTGTAGTTCTAAAAAAAAAAAAAAAATCGTACCGGTGCGAACCGGCCGGTACGGGCTCCGAACCGGCCGGTACGGGCCCGAACCGGCCGGTACGCACCCGTACCGGCCGGTTCGGATAAAAAACCGGGAAATACCGGTTTTTTATCCGTTCCGGTACCGGTCCACGGCCGGACCGGTACGTACCGGCCCGTACCGGCCGGTACGGGCCGGTACGGCATTCCATGTACACGAGGCTCCTGCAAACTGTAGGGTTTAGAGAGGGTCAGATGTACGCAGCCTTATTCCCACATACAGAAAGGCTATTTCTATATTTCGAACATGTGACAACAAGTCACAATGGAGTATTGCACCAAGGCCCACCCTATCCATGGACCATGGCTCAAAATTGCACAAATCCAAACCTCCACATATCACCACAGAAGGACTGATCTTAGGGATGACTCAGTACTTGCATCCATGCACGATAAACAGAGGAACAGCAAAGAAGCAGAGGAAGAAGCAAAATCAAGGGAGCAGCAGGAGCGATTAATCAATAATGCCAGCAGATCCCTTATTCACTTAGCCCTAGAGCTTAGGAGGCCAAAAAGGAAAGAGGAGAAGATGGCTAAGAGAGAGAAGAAAACAAAGAGACTTGCAGCAGAAAGAGCACAAAAAGGTTCTGTGGATGAAACACCAATTATACACTCTGGGAATTTAGATCAAGTGGCCCATAATGGTCTACTAAAAGAATCTAAAATTTGCCAATAATCTGATGAAGGTAAAGTGGGAGTGGAGGATGTCTGAAGGGCTAATTCTCAGTTATAAATATGTTAATTTGAAGCATTCCAGTGTGAAGCAACTATCAAACAAGTTATGGGACCAAAGAACCCTCAGGATAGGGCAATCTAATATTCATAATAAATGGAAGTTGTCAGCTATGTTGGCAGTGGCTTCCATATGACACAATTGAGATTTGAGAAATTGTTGGTTAGCAACATTTACATGCTGAAACTTTATATTAGTTTTTGTCAAATTTCTTTGTTGATTGTCTTAACTGCACAAATGCAATTATTTGAAAAAATAATAATAATATCTTCTCAAGTTAGAAATATTTCAGGAAGGACTTTGATACATTTGGACTTTGATAGCGTGCTTGGCCGAGAACCACTTGATCCTGTATGCACAACTTTGACATGCGGCATTTGCAAACATAACTTTGCAGTTTCAAGAAAAAAAGGGGGCAGAGTAATCATAACAGGGTTTTAGTCAAGGATAGATGCCTGGCAAAGGACGAAAGAAGGAAGATCAGTTACTAAATTATGAAATTATTTTATAACAAGGTAGAAAGGAATATTTCGCTAACATGGTCAAAAGGCAAAAAGAACTGCATTTTGATGAATTGCTTATGTAAACAAATTAAAGAAACGGACGGAATAGTGGAGGATAGGAAACATAACGTTCCTAGTAGAAAAGAGTGGGCTATGATGCACAAGCTATATAGATAATAATCAATTTTGCCTCTTCCCAACTATATAGGGTTGGCTTTATGGATCCTCCTTCTAGCCCTCCGATACACATGCTATAGAGGAGCTAAGAATCATTTTTGAAAGGTCCCTTTCAGTTCCAAATTATACATCTTAGCCATAACTCATCAACTAAAATAAGAATACTGATGGACTTTTTCATAGCATGTGTGTGCAAAAAAGCATGCAAGAAATTAGATACAAACAAGGGTTTTTTCACAATGCTTTTGATTATGTCCAAGGGACCTGTTAAACCTTTGCTAATTATATCACTGCAAAACAAATTGTTACAACTCAATTTAACAGCTTCACAGATACAAAACAACACGAAGCTAGTCCACCCTTATTTGTCAGAATATATGACTTTCCTTTATGTTGTATAACATATCTGTGCAAATAGCAGTGAGTGCCCTAATCATGTATATCATATAACAGCCAATCATTCCTACCCTCTTGAACGAGAAGCGAAAAGAAAAGGAAATCCTTTAATCATAATAGATCTCAATGAATATTGGTCTATCCAAATTATTGAGGAAAAAAAAACAAATGAAATAAATCATAAGATGCATCATCAGAAGAAGGCAATACACTTTCCAATGAAGAGAAACATATATATCACAATATTAAGATCAGAAAAGGGATATTACACCAGGATGATGGTGAATCATGACAATGACTAATTGAGATCCTATGGACCTGCGCAGAAAGATCATTTTTTCAAGAATAAAGGGGGAAAGTCAAGCAACTCTGGAGGTATTCAAGAAATAACAATAAAAGTAAGTAATTAGGAATACAGGGGAGGGGTTTCCACATGGATGCCTAATTAGTTACATATCCATTTTATCTCTCTACTGAAGTAGATTTCAGTTATTCAGAAGGCCACATTGACCAGGCACAGAATAAGAAAATAGGGCAGGGAACTTCTCTCGATTCATATTATTTTAAGCCAAACAGATTGATACATAGCAATGCTTCTATACATTATATCATGGGGATGAGACTTGACCTGATTAATATAATTCCATTGTGTAGTTTAAAAATAAATCACTGGTTATAATAATTCACTGTGTTTCAGTAAATATCCACAGATACATCTAACTTATCTAGAGTAAGAGTTAGAACAATAAAGGCACAAGGAATGGAGTTATCACAAGGAGACTTAAGAAAGACAAAGATAAATGTGTAGGACCAGAAACATAACGCCATTATAGAGAACTCTAAACTCCTGTCTCACAATATCCACTTTTTTTCTCTCCCGCAATTTGAGTATTTTGCTAATCAACGTCCTTAAACACTTGCTATAATACATCCTTTGGTTTATAACTAGGATATGAGTCAAAATTTTAAAGCATAACTTGGGTTGCTCTCTCTTACACTCTCCTCTTGTTATACAGAAAATGATTTCTTTTTATTAAAACAGAAAGAAAAAAAGAGAGAGGGGAATTGAATCTGCCTGAACGTTTCGAACCGTGTGAACAGTTGCTCCAAAAATGGCAAATAAGAAGCAACAACAAATTGAACACGTCAAGCATCCTTAACAACTTGATCCCACCCCAATCCCATCTTAATTCCGGATCCCATCCCAGTGTGGATCCAGGGTTGCTCCTAGATCATAAAATCAATAACCCTATCATAGCTAGCCTCCAAAATCTTCATGCTAAGTCTGAAAGAAAATTCCTAATATCGTTCTAGTATAATTATTCTCAAGCTTTCCTCTATCAGATTGCTTGACAATAAAAAATGATGCCCAAAGGAAAAAGGTGAACAAGGAGACATGCAAATTAACAGGAATGATTCAAAGCACAACATTTACCAAACTTTAATCATGCTTAGGTCTAAGGGAAAACCAAAATTTCCAACTGATCAACTCATTCGAGACTGCGGAGTATTTCGCAGAAATTGGGTCAAAAGATTAACCAGAAAGAGGAAGAGCACTGAATCTTAGTAGTGAATGGTTAACTGTCCAAAACTACGGCAAGCTAACTCAGTTCCAATAATCCAATGCCTATAGAAAACAATAAAAGAAATTGAAGCCAAAAAGTAAAAAAAGAAGAAAACGAACCTCAGAATTGAATTGTTATATAGAAGGAATAAGAGCAAAGAGAGGGAAAGGGAAAGGGAAGAAACCTGTCCAGAGATGGCTTCATGCGCGACCATATAGTCCTTGTAGAGAAGGTAGAAGCCCACGACGGATGCGGTCGCGGCGCCCGCGAAGAAGGAAGAAAGCCTCACTCGGAACATGAACCCCATCGTTCCTTCGGCTCGCTTGATGTCTTCTGCTTGTGCTTGCTTGCTGCCGGCGCTTCACCACGACGACCAGATGTTCGATGCACAGTTTCCTTTCGGAATGGGCCACGTATCTATTAACGTGGGCGTTTCCCGTATCGGGGCCCTTTCTGGTTCGTGCCTCGACTGCGATGGCTTTAGTAGAAGTCTTGCGATCACGGCCTGTTGGCTAGAGGTGCAAATAGACCAGATTACAAATGACTCCTGATCCAGTCCCTTTCTTTGTTCGGATTTTAATGTTTAGCCCAAATCCATCCCGAACGAATCATATTTTAGTTCGTGCCTCAACTGCATAGTGCAATTTGTATGCAGTCACAGCTACCTGTATACTTGGATATAGCTAGGGGTGAAAATAGATCGGATTGGATCGGATCATGAGTAATTTCCAATCTAGCTTGGTTTCTTAACCGGATTTTAATGTTGGACCCAAATCCAACCTATTAGAAAATCAAGATGGATTAGGTCTGGTCTACGACCAAAATTTTTGAGTCCAAATCAGGTCCATATATAACTGAGCCCTAACTCAAAAAATTTAGATCCGGATTGGTCCACATAGAATTCAGGTCACACATATAGAAATATGTTTCAAATTTTAATTCATATTTTTCATTAAATAATAAATCCATGCCTTAATAGTGAGAAAGATTAGAACCTTGTCAAACATTCTGTAGAATAGCTTCTAAAATATCTTTTATTAAAATTATTATATTTTCACATTAGGCTTGCACAAAATTTATTTGGACTCCCTGTTCTAGTATATTCAGCTAGAATGCTATCTGAGTTATATAATTTTAGCAAATATTTTTTGGGAAAATGCTAAGGAGTCTATGAAATAGGTTTCCAGAAACTGGGCCTCAATACCGATGAAGTTCTTCGAACTTATGATTATATCAAGAACTACATGTGTCGCCTCTATCTTCCATAATTCTTTGGTGAGAAGTTTTGAAAGTAACACAGTGGTGTATCTTGAGGATCATTTAAAAATAAACTTTATGCAGGATCACCATAACCAAGTAAATGGCATTTGTTCATATGTTGTAAGTCTTAACTGAGTAAAAGGTAATTAACATACCTCAATTAGTATCCCCATTAGGCATTTGAACATCAGCTTTACCAATAAAGCCTTCTAAATTACTTTCTTTTGAGCTTGACTTAGTCCCTTGTGCCTTAATAATAGCATCCATTGAATCATATACCTCTTCATCAAACAAAGTTGGAAGTTAAAATTGTTTTCTCTTCTCACCCTCTAAGCACCAATAGGCTTAAGTGCTTAATACCCTTGCCCCATCCTCGGGTTAATGGGTATTCATGTTCAGGTCAGGTTGGGTCGGGTCGGGTAATAGATCATAAAGCTCCAATTAGATGCATAAAACAACTGGGTCATGTCAGGTCAAGACTCAATGAACTCAAATCCAACCTAGAATGTGGAATGGGTCCAAATTAATTTGGAACCCAATTTGGCCCCACGAGTCCTTAAATTGTGTCTGAATCAGGTCTAGCAAGTCTGTTTGGGTCAAGTCATGGGTTAACCCAACCCATTTGCAGCCTTAGTTGTGGCATTAGATTGTATATATACATACATAATATACATACATACATATATATATATATATATATATATATATATATATATATATATATATTTATATTTATATGTGTGTCTATATACTATTTTTTCATAAATACGGATACGAAAATGGATATTAAAATATTCAAAACTAGTGTATATATCTATTCTAAATGGATGTGGATATAAATAGGATATTATTTATATTTATATTTTTCTACCTTAGTACAGACATAAGCCAAATGTCATTGAGATATAAACCATGTTTTTAGAATAATTTAGTGGTGGAAGGTAACATCAATTATATAATAATAAAGGAGGAAAATAGAATCCAATCTCAAAAATCTGAAGCTCCGCCTCTTCCATCTTGACTTGGGCTCCTCGCACCTCAATCTCTATTTCTGCCACCCTCTAATGGGCATTAGCAGCTTTCTCTGACAACTAGCAGACTCCACAGAAGCCCCAACTTCATCTCGATTTCGGCCACTCTTTCTATGACCCGTGATAAAGTGAGCTAGAGCGCTTCAAAGTGAATTGGAAGCTAGTCCGCCAGCAAGGGATCCATATGCTTGAAGGAGGGTGGAGGTAGAGAAAGAAAAAAAGGGACGAGATGTACCCCATCCATGGGGAGCAATTCCCCTCCTTTTATAAAGAACCTTGATAGCCGAGATTAATTCCCCCGACTCCATCATCAAACATGTGGCATGCCCTCTAAGTCTTTGGGACAGTAGGACACATGGCATCCCCTTCGGCCTTTAATGATAGGCCTTCCTTTGGAAAACGCTCCCTAAGGCTCCACCTTTGGAGGTCATCGCCGTGCAATTGTCGCCTTCAGAAATGCAGCCTAAGATTCGATTAAATGCTTCCTTCAAATGGCAGGATTGAGGAACAATTGAAGATAGTTGGAGTGACGTCACTCAATCGCCTATTCATGAGGCTACCAAGTGGCCTTAAGAATAAGTGATTTTTGACCTCAGCTGTATTGAAACCAAAAAGTAAGTAGCTTGAAAGCCCATGACTGGCCCACGTGTTGATAAAAAAAAACCGACCAAAAGGTCTCGACGAACGAGCTCTAAGAAGCCTATAGGCGAGATACCGATATTGTTCTGAGCTACAACACTTGTCACCAAAGCAAAGGCAAATAAAGGGATGATATTCTGAAGAAGTTGTTCTTTATATTAAAAAATTATGAGGATGATTACAAAATGGCATAAGTAGAGAAGGAAAAATATGAAAGAAAGCTCGCCTCATGCCTGGGCCAAAATAAAAAAAGAGAAGAGAAAAACCTACTCTACTCCTCTCTTTCTCCTCCTACTTTAGAGAAAGATCCCTCCTCTTTAGCAGCAATAGGTCCTCTAGGAATGATGTGGTTGAGGTCGACTTGGGGATGCAGCTCACCGACCATTATCCAGCATGCCTCGAACCCCTTCTTGAAGGAGTCCATGGTAGCATCCAACATCTCTGTGCAAAAGTCCTACGAGCCTTTGAAGTCCTGGACTACCAGTCGAGCCGTCTTTTTGGTTTCAGAAACCTACTTCTTATCTTAAATGGCCCTTTCTTCAACCTCAATGACCCTCCTCCTTGGCTCGGACTACTCGGCCCTCAACCCAGGTGAATTCTCCTTAACTCGAAAAATTCTGCCCTCCACCTCAGTCGCTGCCTTGTTGACCTAAGTAATCTCCTCCTCGAGCTGAACCGCCATCTTCTTAGACTCTAACCTCAACTCCTTGAGCCTCGCCGCCTTGATGAGTGTAGATTTAAAGTGATGCTTCTTCTCCTAGGCAAGGCTAGCTTTCTCCTCGGCATGCAAGGATGACTTTGATGGCACGGATAGTGTAGGCACACTATAGTCAAAATGATGATGTCGAGATGATAAGAAGAATTAGACACACTAAATGAAGACATTGGAACCTTGATCGTGTTGATGTAAGTAGCATTGACGAGCTCCCCTATCGTCATTGTCTGGAGATGCTTCTCATCTTCCAAAGCATTAACCTCCTGACCAACTCTCTTGAGAGCTCGAGGGAATCAATGACCGAGTTGGTGGTCTTGATCGACCATGCTGGCTAGTAGATATCTAGCCTAACCTCCTAAGATGAAGATGGGGATAATTGGGAGGTCAACGCTCTTGGAGCCTTGGTGGCTGGGGCCGGAGTAGATTCTAGTGCAGAAGCTAGCTCAAGAACAAAAGCAGGTTTATCAATATCCGCTAATGTCTAAGCAAGCTCAATAGCAATTGCAGGTTCTAAGGTCAGATCCATAAAAGTCTCAAACATGATAGCTAGCTCTTCCTTCGAAGCCCTTTTAGGAACCACCCTCAAAGAAGCCTCCATGGCAGGTGGTAGAGACTAAGGCGATCACCTCCACCTTAGGAGATTCGACCTCATTAGATTGCCCCTCGGCCCAAGTAGCACTTATCGAGCTTGGAGTCGTGGGGAACTTGACATCAAGGACTAGAGGAGCAGTAGGTACCTCATCTTCCTCTTCCTCAATGGGCTAGCCTCACACCCACCATGCTTTCTTTTGTGAGGAGTATCCTTGTTGGCCTCGAACATGATCTAGCTAACATCGAACATCATCTCTGCAAAGACCAAAAAAGAAAGGTCACAAAGTTGAGCATCGACACTTAGAAGAAATCAAGTTCAATCAAACTAAGAAATTACCCTCGATAGAGGCTGGGGTAAGACCAGCATTCACCAAGGCAGTCTTGAAAAGCAGTTTGGCTAAGGATGAAACCAACATACCATAAGAGTATTGTCCGTCGCCTGCCCCTCATCAGACAGAATCAGGAATAGATTCATCGCCTTTTTCCTTATTGTGAATCATTGCTTCAAGAAGGCCCAACTCCTTTTTGAGGATTCAAAAAAGAATTGGCTTTTCTAGCCATGAATAGAGAAAGGTCCCGATGGAAGAAGGTGGCAACATTGCTTGCTGGAAAGGTACCGCCAACTTTATTACAGAGATGCTTCTTTAGCTGGAAGAAAGCTCGGAATAGCCCCAAAGAAGGAGAAAGACCATGAAGAATAATAATAAAAAAGAACTCGATGATCATCCTCTAGACATTGGGGATGAGATGAGTAAGGATGAGCTGGTACCTATACAGAAGCTCGGCAAAAAGAATCATAAGCATCAGTTCCGCTTTTAGAGTTTCCTCATAAAGAGTGAGTTGATTCTTTTCAAGCGACATCACCTAGTCAGAATGGCAAGGAAACTCCTGGTTGAAGACTTAAGTGATGTGGTACTCAAAATGAATCCACTTTAAGTTGACTTCCCCCAAAATCCTCTTATCAATAGTGAGGGCAAAATTAGCCACCGAAGAGGATCCTTCAAGCCTGTAGAGGCTCGTGATGACCCAAAGATTGATTTAAAGATTGATTTTGATGATCACAAAACCTTGAAGTATAAATACTAATGTTTGTGTTGCAAGAAGAAAGATAATTGATTTTGCAAGGAAAAACACAAGAAGGCCTCAAAAGCTCTCAAGAAGAGTTGGAAGAAAAACACACTTCATTGGCCCAAGTTTCAAGTTTAAAAGTATTCAAGTTGGAGGAGCAAACTCTAAAGAAAAATTCAAAAGAATAGTTCTCGAGTTGACTCCTCGAAAATTCGAGTCGACTCCGAGACAGTTCGAGTCGACTCCAAGGCAGCGCAACCCCAAAAGACAGAAGACTGTATTTTTTTCGTCTCTGAGAGCCGAGTCGACTCCAAGATAGTTCGAGTCGACTCCAAGGCAGCGCAACCCAAAAGACAGAAGACGGTATTTTCGTCTCTGAGAGGCGAGTCGACTCCAAGACAGTTCGAGTCGACTCCAAGGCAGCGCAAGCCCAAAAGGCAGAAGACTCTATTTTCATCTCTGAGAGCCGAGTCGACTCCAAGACAGTTCGAGTCGACTCCGAGACGGCACAAGTCAACAGACAGAAGATCGGGAGTTCGGGCTCTGAGTGCCGAGTCGACTCCCAGAATATCCGAGTCGACTTGAGTGAGCAAATTTGAAAGCAACTTCTCTGGATTCCTTAGAACGAGTCGTCTCCAAAAGTGCCAGGTCAGCTCCAGACATTGGGGAGTCGACTCCAAGTCAAGACAGCACTTTAATTCAAATCCAGAACAGTTGCCGAGCCGTCTCCAGAAAAATATGAGTCAACTCCTGCAACAGGCGAGTCGACTCCAGATCGCGCGAGTCGACTCCGATCCCAACGAAAATATTGTCAGAAGGTACAGACTGTGTCCAACGGCTCTATTTTTGTCTCTAACGGCTAGATTTTTATTTTCACGCCATCTAAAGCTATAAAATCAAGAGGAGAGCTAGGAAAGAAGGTATGGAAGTGGGAATGAACACTTAGGAAAGAGATCTCAAAGAAAAATCTCCCAAAAGCACAAAAGGGCCATTCAAAGCAAAATAGAGAGAAGAAGAACATCCAAGTGAATCCTAAAGCTTCCTCTTCAACTGTGTGCTGCCTCAGTGATCCTCTACCTCGTGCCAAATCAGAAGAGGGACAAGTAAAGAAGAAGCCGAGTTCCTTCATCTTCAAAACTCGTTTGAGGGCTTCTCTTTACTCTATTTGTTTATATTTGCAATATTTGCTTAGTTAAGAAGCTTATATTTGCTTTAAATTCTTAGTCTAATATCTTGTAACTTGATTCAATCAAGGAATTGAATCAAGGGGTTAAGGTTTGTTGGTGAGCCAAAGGAAAAACCAACGGTGTTAAGGTTGTGGTTGGTGAGCCTTTGGAAAAACCAACTGGATTGATTGTGAATCCGGAAAACAATCGTTGTAAGGTTGTGGTTGGTGAGCCTTTAGAAAAACCAACTGGGTTGGATTGTGAGCCCGTGAAAACAATCGGTAGGTTCTAGTCGGTGAGCCTGTGAAAACCGACCGAGTTCGTTGTGATCTCGCAAAACAACAAGTTGGGTTGTGAGCTTGTAAAATAACCGGCTGTAATCTGAGGAATTATAATAAAATTTTCAAGAGGTCTTGGGGAGTGGATGTAGGTGCTGGGATGCACCGAACCACTATACTTTTGTTGTGTCTGTGATGCTCTTTGTTATCTAACTTCCTCACTCACTTACTTACTTAGATAAATTGCTTGCTTAACTCTTCACCGTGCATCCTTTAATTGCAAGCATATTCAATTTACTTAATCAAGTCTCATTCAATACAACAGCATTAAGACTCATTGTATTGAATTGCATACTTGGGCAAACTTAGACTAATCTTTTATTGAGTCCACTGCTTAATAGTTGATTAGATTAGAATCATACTATTGCTAAGTTTAAATTCCACTACTAGTGGTATCAGAGCAGGTGCTCTTCTATTAATTATAGTCTTAACCGACTAGAGCTAAAGATTATGACAACCCCACATAACATATTATTTGCCGAGGGACTTTCCATAAACAGACCTCCACTGTTTGATGGAACTTATTATATTCAATGGAAAGCTAGAATGAAAATTTTTGTTCAATCACAAAAC
This sequence comes from Phoenix dactylifera, assembly GCF_051530095.1. Taxonomy (NCBI): domain Eukaryota; kingdom Viridiplantae; phylum Streptophyta; class Magnoliopsida; order Arecales; family Arecaceae; genus Phoenix; species Phoenix dactylifera. Next base: position 7,701,686 of record NC_143205.1, read on the forward strand.
TTAAAATATGGAATATCATTATAGATGGACCTCACACACTCTCTCAAAATGTCAATGAAAAAGAGTTAGCACAATTGAATGCTAACGCTATGAACTTTCTATATTGTGCTATCCATGAATCTATATTTCATAAGATTTCTGCATGCTTATCTACTAAAGAAATCTGGGATACTTTAACAATTATTTATGATAAATCTCAGTTTAGCTCACATATGCTTCAATTGCGTACTAACAATGAGATTGCAGAATCTTCCACATTAGCCGAGTCGACTCCCAATTTGTCCGAGTCGACTCCTAGAGAAGAACAGTCTAAAAGGCAGATCAGTTCAAAAAATAAAAAGTTCGGTGATGGAAACAAGGATCCATTCCCAAACACCAAAAGATTCAAAAGCTTCCTAAAGACAAAGAAGAAGAGGAAGCAAGAAGAAAGAAAGAAAGAGATAAAAAGGAAGAAAGTTTTGACCAAGGAAGAGTCAAGCAAGAAAATGAAAGTTAGGAGCAACAATGATGATATTAGCTCCAAAGAACTACAAGAGGTAACTAACTTGTGCTTTATGGCACAAGAAGATAAGGTAAAATTTGAATCTACTTTTGCATCAAATGATTTTCAAGAAGAATTTTCTTATGATGAACTTTTAAATGCTTTTCATGATTTGTATGGTGAATGTAGAAAATTAGCTATGAAAAATAAAAATCTTAAAAAGCTAAATTTGAAAATTTCAAAAGAAAGAAATTCTATTGCTGAAATACAAGACAAACTAAATTCTGAAAATAAAAGCTTAAGATTAATTTCAGAAGAATTAATTCAGAAAAATCATAGCTTAATCAAACACAAATCAAAACTTAAGTAAAGAAATTAATCAATTAAAATCTTTTATTAACAAATTTACTGTAAGTTCAGAACGATTAAAAATGATGTTTGAAAGCCAATATGTTGCTTATGATAAATCAAAACTTGGCTTGACTCCTTTACTTAACAATAAATCTCTAGAGAAAAAGGTTATCAATTCACCAAGCAAACCATTAAATAAGATAACTTATTTCAAACATGAAAAGAATGGGCATAATAACTTTACCTATCGTTCTAACATAATTAAATCAAGTGGTAAAGTTATTACAATTAAACAAATTTGGGTGTTGGGAACCCGCCCATGCCGCTGATATTTCAAAACAAAAATCAGATGGCAGCGGAAAGGGGGCATGTGCGGGATTGACGTTCATCGCATGAACGTTGTTTCGAGACCTTTCGTAATTAGGTAAGAATTAAAACTTTTAAAACTAATAGGAAGATCAAATCTTCACCTTGCGCGGGTAGATGATCACCGCAAATCTGAATTCGTGGTTTTGGAAGAAGGTTCGCTTGAAGCCGTTCAAACGTCCGGCCTCTACGGGTATCCACACGAAGTAAAGAACCGATCAAAGCTTTCTTGTCTTTCCGGGGTGCTAGCTCCCTTGCAAAGACTTCTTTTGATGGCTGATCTCCTCTCTTTCAATCAACCCTTGATTGTGCTTGAGAGGAGGAAGAGGAAGGATGAAGAAGAGGAAGAAGATGAGCCCCTGCACAGCCTTCTTCTATTGCTTGCGTTTGATGAAGAAAAGGAAGAGGAGGAGGCCGCCAACACTTGGAGGTTTCTTCCCTTGCTTGCGGCTGCAACTAAGAGGGAGGAAGAGGGTGGCCACGGCACAAGAGGAAGAGGACTCCTATGCTCTAGGGCGTCGGCCTCATGGTCCTCTTTATAAGCATCAAGGGCTCCTCCAAAGTAGGAGCCCTAGATGATTTTCCAAAGAGGGAGGGCGCCGGCCCTTCTTCATGCCGCACACAAGGAGAGGAGGAGGGGCGTGATCCCTCCTTCTTGTGATGCCCTAATCCTCTTCTAAAGAGGATTGGGTGCCTCTCTTTTGGTTTGATCCCAATCCAATTAGGATTAGCCAAATTGGGTTCAATCTATGCTAGTCCTAATCCAATTAGGACTTGAATGAACCATGACTCAATTGAACTCTTCAATCCTAATCCAATTAGGAGTCATGTTGATTCATTAGATTATTAATTAATTTAGACTTAAGGAATCCTAATCCAATTAGAATTTGTTTAATTCTAGTCCTATCCAATTAGGACTCTAATTTGAATCCAAAGTCCTAATCCAATTAGGATTTCTAGGAATCCTACTCCAAGTAGGAATCCAATTTTGATTCAAAACTCCTAATCTCATTAGGATTGAGGAATCCTATTCCAAGTAGGAATCCCAGTCCTACTCCAACTAGGATTCTCAGTCCTAATCCAATTAGGACTCTAGGAATCCTACCCGAAGTAGGATTTGTGTTTAAGTCCAATTAATTAATTCCCTTTGTTCCTTCTTCAACTTCTTATCAATCAAATTGATTTCTTGTGATTCCTAATCACGATTTCAACCATCGGATCGGTCAATACTTCTATTGTGTGTGACCCCATAGGTTCTATTCTGACTGGTAGTGAGATATATTGTGATCTCTATCACTATATCATTGAAAACTCCTTTCAATGGGTTGGAACGATTCCAACTCTACTCATTAGGGTTTATCGATCATCAAGATAATCCCTATGAGTCCCACCATCCACCAGTGACACCTAGCAGCATGTAGTGGCTACCCAGCAGAATGGAATGATGAACCTCTAGGTGCAGTTAACATGTGATACAGTCCTACTATCGTGGATCCCTACAGGACGGAGGTCATGGACAACTCGTCAAACCCCATTGTCTGTCATATGTCAAAATTTATTCGACTTGAGTTCGATAGTGGAAAACTCTTTCTCCACTTTACTGCCCTGGCCAAGGTCTTAGAACTCAGTCTAACAAATCACATAGGATCACTCCTCTTCTATCAAGGTCGATAGATTCCTTGTAGGTGCATACCCTACTCCTACAGTGAACTTACTGCAGCCAATCTACACTGCATGGACCCATATGGCTAGAGACCATGTATGTGTGCAGTCAAACTACAATAACCTCACTGTGAGTAGCCGAAGCACCGCAGGTCAAAGGACCAGTCACACTACTGCAACATCAAGCAAGTCACTGACGAGTGGATAGACATCCAAGTGACTTCTTATCTTGGTCACGCTCAGTACCCTTGTTCTCTAACAAGCACCTGCACTATCACTTCAGTGTCCCTACACTGTGGACTCAAGTCTCGTCCATCCAGAAGGAAAGTGATCTGTGCACTGATCGGATCGATCACCGTCCTCGTGATGATCCATTGATCAGGAGCATTTAGAAATTAATCACCAATGATACATGGCTCAAATTCTCAACTCTTGAGAATATGTATCATCATCTTATTAATTTCTTGGACGATTCATAGACACATAAATAATATGAATGAAAAGATGCCTTTTATTTATTCAATAATAAATAGTCAAGTACAAAATTATGTCCCTAGAATCAACAATGTGTCAGCCAAATTGGCTTCTAGGGCATACATCTAACAATCTCCCACTTGCACTAAAGCCAATTGGTCATATATCTTAGGCCCATCTTCTCAAGGTGGGCTTCAGTCTTTTGCTGACTCAGCTGCTTAGTGAAAGGGTCTGCCACATTATCCGCGGAGTCTACTCTCTGCACCTCTACATATTTCTTCTCCACATAGTCGCGTATGAGGTGAAAGCGCCGCTCTATATGCTTAGACTTCTGATGAGACCTTGGCTCCTTAGCAAGGGCTATGGCGCCATTGTTATCGCAGTAGAGTGTTATGGCATCTGATGTCATCACATCCAGCTCTGCAATGAATTTCTTGAACCAGAAGCCTTCCTTAGCAGCTTCAGAGGCGGCGATGTATTCGGCTTCCATAGTAGAATCAGCAATGATCGGTTGTTTAGAACTCTTCCAATTCACCGTACCACCATTGCACAAGAACACGTATCCAGATGTTGACTTCCTGTCATCGACATCAGTCATGAAGTCTGAATCTGTGTACCCTTCTACCTTTAACTCTGATGATCCTCCAAAAACCAAGAATAAATCTTTAGTTCTTCTCAAGTACTTAAGAATATTCTTCACAGCTGTCCAGTGTTCTTCACCTGGATTCGACTGATATCTGCTTGTGACACTCACAGCAAGAGCTATATCAGGTCGTGTACATAGCATGGCATACATGAGGCTTCCTATTGCCGATGCATAAGGAATCTTGCTCATGCGTTGAATCTCCTCAGATGTGTTGGGGCACATCTTCTTGGAGAGATGAATTCCATGCCTTAGGGGTAAGAGACCCCTCTTGGAGTTTTCCATGCTGAACCTCTTTAGCACCTCCTCTATGTACATCTTCTGTGAAAGGCCAAGCATCCTTTTAGATCTATCTCTATAGACCTTTATTTCCAAAATATAGGATGCTTCCCCAAGGTCTTTCATGGAGAATTCTTTTGACAACCAGACCTTGACCGAGGTTAACATGGGAATATCATTCCCAATCAGGAGAATGTCATCTACGTACAGTACGAGAAAAATGACAGCACTCCCACTAACCTTTTTATAAACACATGGTTCCTCTTCGTTTTTGATGAAATCAAACGTTTTGATTGCATCATCGAAACGAGTGTTCCAACTCCGAGAGGCTTGCTTTAGTCCATAGATGGACCTTTGCAGCTTGCAGACCTTGTGATCTCCATCACTGGAAGTGAAACCCAAAGGCTGTTCCATATAGATATCTTCATCAAGATATCCATTCAGGAAAGCAGTTTTCACATCCATCTGCCAGATTTCATAGTCATGAAATGCTGCAATGGCAAGCAATGTCCGGATGGATTTTAGCATGGCTACAGGTGAAAAGGTCTCCTGATAGTCAATACCTTCGCGCTGACTATACCCTTTCGCCACAAGCCTTGCCTTATAGGTCTCTACCTCTCCATCCGAACCTATCTTCCTTTTGTAGATCCATTTGCATCCAATAGGTACAATACCTTCTGGTGGATCTACTAAGGTCCAGACTTGGTTGGAATGCATGGAGTCTAACTCTGACTTCATAGCTTCCAGCCATTTCTCGGAATCGATATCAGATATCGCCTCGTTGTAGGTTTTGGGATCCTGTATGTGATCCCTATCTCCCACTAGGAACATTTCCTCGGTATCCTCTTCTAGTATACCTAAGTATCTATCGGGAGGATGGGAGACCCTACTAGATCTACGAGGTGGTTGAGGGACATCGTGTACTGGCTCTGTATGAATGGGTTCAATAGGATCCATGACTCGTTGCTTTTCAGAGACTATCTCTTCAAGCTCAATTTTCCTCCCACTGCCTCTATCAAGGATAAACTGATTTTCCAAGAAGATGGCATGACGGCTCACAAACACATTGTGATCCTCTGAGACGTAAAAATTGTATCCTAATGACTCTTTAGGATATCCTATAAAACGAGCACTTATGGTCCTAGCCTCTAACTTGTCCGCCTGTAGTCGCTTGACGTGGGCCGGACATCCCCAAATCTTGAGATGACCCAAACTTGGTTTCTTACCATGCCATATCTCATACGGTGTGGTAGGAACGGATTTAGAGGGAACTCTATTCAATAAATAAATCGCTGTGAGTAAGGCATCTCCCCAAAGGAACATAGGTAAATCAGTGAAGCTCATCATGGACCTGACCATGTCCAACAGGGTCCGATTCCTCCTCTCTGACACCCTGTTGAGTTGAGGTGTACCCGAAGGTGTCCATTGTGAGACTATGCCGTTTTCTTTGAGATAGTCCCGGAATTCCCCACTAAGGTATTCTCCTCCTCGATCTGATCGAAGAGCCTTAAGAGGTTTTCTAGTTTGTTTTTCTACTTCATTCTTAAACTCTTTGAACTTTTCAAAGGATTCAGACTTGTATCTCATAAGATACACATACCCATACCGTGAATAATCATCGGTAAAGGTAATGAAGTAAGAATAACGTCCCCTAGCTAGCACATCGAATGGGCCACATACATCTGTATGTATTAGGGTAAGTATTTCAGTGGTCCTCTCCCCATGTCCTACAAAGGACAGTCTAGCCATTTTTCCTTGAAGACAGGACTCGCAAACTGGATATGACTCGGAAGTCAATGAGCCGAGAAGCCCATCTTTATCCATTTTGTTCATTCTGTCCTCTCCAATATGGCCAAGCCTGAGGTGCCACAAATATCTTTGGTTTATCTCATCTCTGGATCTTTTGGATCCTTTGGCACTCACTTCTTGCTCGGTAACATTCACAGATACATCCATATGTAAATGATAGAGACTGTCAATCATAAAACCACGTGCGACTATTTTATTTCTCAAATAAATAGAACAGCAGTCTTTGTCAAATGTAAAAACATGACCTTCCTGTGCTAGACATGAAACAGAAATCAAATTTCTGCTAGCAACAGGTACATAATAGCAGTCTCTAAGTATTAAACTAAATCCAGACGGTAGTCGCAGATGGTAGGTGCCCACAGCCACAGCAGCAACTTTTGCCCCGTTGCCAACCCTAAGGGTTACCGCACCTTCCGCCAGCCTTCGACTTTCCTTTAGACCCTGCATGGTAGTGCACCGATGAGCACTAGAACCAGAATCTATAACCCAACTAGAAGTAGAAGAAACCGTTAGATTAGTTTCAATTATGAGCAAGTCTATACCTTCTGAAGGTGTATCACCTTTCTTGTTCTTCAGGCTCTCGAGGTATGAAGGACAGTTCCTCTTCCAGTGGCCTTCGACATTGCAGTGGAAACATTTTCCTTTGTCGTTAGCCCTTTTCTTTTGAACTTCCTTCTTTGGCTTCTTGTCTTTCTTCTGCTTCTTTGCAGGCTTCTTTTTCTTCCAAGTAGACTTTCTCTTGGAACCAGAAGTCAACTCAGCAGCGAGGACATTGCCCCTTGAACCTTTCAAGGCTCCCTCAGCAGTTACCAACATGTTGATTAGTTCAGTCTTAGTGCATTCAATCTTATTCATGTGGTAGTTTACTATAAACTGACCAAATGAATCAGGAAGTGACTGTAGGATCAAATCCACTTGCAATTCCTTGTGCATGTCTATACCGAGCTTCTCAAGCTCCTCTAGGTCCTTGATCATGGTCAGACCGTGATCATGGACAGACTGCCCCTCGCGCATCTTCGCTTTGAAAAGCCTCTTGGACACTTCAAAACGAGCTGTGCGACTTTGCTCACCATACAACTCTTGCAGGTGTGCCAGTATGTCCCTAGCAGTCTTTATATTTTCATGCTGGCATTGGAGTTCATTAGACATAGATGCCATCATATAGCATTTTACTCTAATGTCATCGTCCAACCACTTTTTATGCATCTCACGCTGAACATCAGTGGGACGTGCTGGTAATGTGGGGATATCTGAATCGAGTATGTAGCCTATCTTCTCACAGTCCAAAACTATTTTGAGATTTCTAAGCCAGTCCTTGTAATTGGTTCCGGTCAGTCGGTTGGTCTCAAGAATACGGGTCAAAGGGTTTGAAGCCGACATTGTATCTGTAGAGAGTAAAGATTCTAGTTAGACTATTTGTACTTGATCCTAATCTGTTCTAAGGTCTTTTAGAACAAATGTGACTCCCACTATTTTTTCGAATCCCTTACACTCCCCTGGTAGGGAAACGGAAATTCCACACGACTAGGGTTTCTAGTGGGTACTGCGGTCCCACCGATTTACATGCCAGCTCACCTAACAGTTATTGGTGACACATAGATGGATGAGTGTACAACTCTTGTACAATGCTTCTCAAGCATGTTGCAGTGCAACTTGGTCTCTAAGCCATGAAGACCTCACCTAACAGTTATTGGTCCCATTTCTTAGTTAAGTCAGACCCACCGTATAACCGTAGGAATAAAGTCGTCATTGGGTCCTCACCTAACAGTTATTGGTGCCCAACCCCACCTTTACCCTACAACATCTCATGTCTATAGAGAGGTTTAGCCCTCCGATGCAACTTGACCACTGTGTCCAGCCGAGACAAATCAACATCAGAAAGGCCTTAGCAGCTCTACTACAGTGGAAGACCTATTGACTTAATATTGGTTAATCAGGTCTTAGTGTTTGCAACTTGAGCCCTTCATAAGAGGTAATCGAACAATTGGCCAGGTAAGCAGGTGGGAGGCTCCCCTTACTTAGAGAGTAAGGTCCTAATTAAGTAACCACCTTTCATGCTTTCCTAGACACCAATTAGATCAATTAATCTAATATGACTTGCTCATGTCGGTTCACTCTCGACTTGATTGAGGAGGTTTTGATTTAGGTCTCAATTGGGTTTGCTACATCACATGTAAACCTATCTACCCGACTCGCATTTACATCACATGCAAACGGCACATCACAGGCAGTTATAATCGCAGCATTAAATTAAAGTTAAACTTTAAATAGGTGATGATCATGGATTCTAATTAGGTCGTATTACAAGCACATGCACATCAATCGATCAAGTGGTCTTCAACTCTTGAATTGGTTCCAAGCCTTCTTGATTCGATCCTTGATCAACTCTTGATCCCATCGCCATCAACCGCTTAGATCACCTTTCATCTCATGCCTTTGCTTCAGCTTGATCGTTGATGTACATCACATCACAGAAATACAACCAGATGTAAAATAAAAATAAAAATAAATTACATCTCCTTTTAGGAGGCACGCAGGCCTCTCAAAACATCAAATAAGATGCATGCAAGCATCTGAAAAATTACATGACATCGCAGATCACATCGCAGGTCATTACATTTGATACCAAAAGGGGTTGAATCCTATGATCATCACCGTATGCAACAATTATAATTTTCAGATCTGAAAACTAACTGATTGTATCATGACATAGGTCGCTGATCATGCTAATCATGATTCTAAACTTTGTAATCCCATTAACAATGCATTTAGAATCATCTTTTTATCACATAAAAATCAGCATGCAAAAAATCAGCACCCCTGAAAAATCTGCATGCAGAATTTTTCAGCATGCATGATCATTCAATTTTCAGATCTAATATGCCTTTAGATATTTAATTCTTACCTTAATCTACGAAGCCTAGGCTCTGATACCACTGTTGGGAACCCGCCCATGCCGCTGATATTTCAAAACAAAAATCAGATGGCAGCGGAAAGGGGGCATGTGCGGGATTGACGTTCATCGCATGAACGTTGTTTCGAGACCTTTCGTAATTAGGTAAGAATTAAAACTTTTAAAACTAATAGGAAGATCAAATCTTCACCTTGCGCGGGTAGATGATCACCGCAAATCTGAATTCGTGGTTTTGGAAGAAGGTTCGCTTGAAGCCGTTCAAACGTCCGGCCTCTACGGGTATCCACACGAAGTAAAGAACCGATCAAAGCTTTCTTGTCTTCCCGGGGTGCTAGCTCCCTTGCAAAGACTTCTTTTGATGGCTGATCTCCTCTCTTTCAATCAACCCTTGATTGTGCTTGAGAGGAGGAAGAGGAAGGATGAAGAAGAGGAAGAAGATGAGCCCCTGCACAGCCTTCTTCTATTGCTTGCGTTTGATGAAGAAAAGGAAGAGGAGGAGGCCGCCAACACTTGGAGGTTGCTTCCCTTGCTTGCGGCTGCAACTAAGAGGGAGGAAGAGGGTGGCCACGACACAAGAGGAAGAGGACTCCTATGCTCTAGGGCGTCGGCCTCATGGTCCTCTTTATAAGCATCAAGGGCTCCTCCAAAGTAGGAGCCCTAGATGATTTTCCAAAGAGGGAGGGCGCCGGCCCTTCTTCATGCCGCACACAAGGAGAGGAGGAGGGGCGTGATCCCTCCTTCTTGTGATGCCCTAATCCTCTTCTAAAGAGGATTGGGTGCCTCTCTTTTGGTTTGATCCCAATCCAATTAGGATTAGCCAAATTGGGTTCAATCTATGCTAGTCCTAATCCAATTAGGACTTGAATGAACCATGACTCAATTGAACTCTTCAATCCTAATCCAATTAGGAGTCATGTTGATTCATTAGATTATTAATTAATTTAGACTTAAGGAATCCTAATCCAATTAGAATTTGTTTAATTCTAGTCCTATCCAATTAGGACTCTAATTTGAATCCAAAGTCCTAATCCAATTAGGATTTCTAGGAATCCTACTCCAAGTAGGAATCCAATTTTGATTCAAAACTCCTAATCTCATTAGGATTGAGGAATCCTATTCCAAGTAGGAATCCCAGTCCTACTCCAACTAGGATTCCCAGTCCTAATCCAATTAGGACTCTAGGAATCCTACCCGAAGTAGGATTTGTGTTTAAGTCCAATTAATTAATTCCCTTTGTTCCTTCTTCAACTTCTTATCAATCAAATTGATTTCTTGTGATTCCTAATCACGATTTCAACCATCGGATCGGTCAATACTTCTATTGTGTGTGACCCCATAGGTTCTATTCTGACTGGTAGTGAGATATATTGTGATCTCTATCACTATATCATTGAAAACTCCTTTCAATGGGTTGGAACGATTCCAACTCTACTCATTAGGGTTTATCGATCATCAAGATAATCCCTATGAGTCCCACCATCCACCAGTGACACCTAGCAGCATGTAGTGGCTACCCAGCAGAATGGAATGATGAACCTCTAGGTGCAGTTAACATGTGATACAGTCCTACTATCGTGGATCCCTACAGGACGGAGGTCATGGACAACTCGTCAAACCCCATTGTCTGTCATATGTCAAGATTTATTCGACTTGAGTTCGATAGTGGAAAACTCTTTCTCCACTTTACTGCCCTGGCCAAGGTCTTAGAACTCAGTCTAACAAATCACATAGGATCACTCCTCTTCTATCAAGGTCGATAGATTCCTTGTAGGTGCATACCCTACTCCTACAGTGAACTTACTGCAGCCAATCTACACTGCATGGACCCATATGGCTAGAGACCATGTATGTGTGCAGTCAAACTACAATAACCTCACTGTGAGTAGCCGAAGCACCGCAGGTCAAAGGACCAGTCACACTACTGCAACATCAAGCAAGTCACTGACGAGTGGATAGACATCCAAGTGACTTCTTATCTTGGTCACGCTCAGTACCCTTGTTCTCTAACAAGCACCTGCACTATCACTTCAGTGTCCCTACACTGTGGACTCAAGTCTCGTCCATCCAGAAGGAAAGTGATCTGTGCACTGATCGGATCGATCACCGTCCTCGTGATGATCCATTGATCAGGAGCATTTAGAAATTAATCACCAATGATACATGGCTCAAATTCTCAACTCTTGAGAATATGTATCATCATCTTATTAATTTCTTGGACGATTCATAGACACATAAATAATATGAATGAAAAGATGCCTTTTATTTATTCAATAATAAATAGTCAAGTACAAAATTATGTCCCTAGAATCAACAATGTGTCAGCCAAATTGGCTTCTAGGGCATACATCTAACATTGGGTTCCAAAAGGAACCATATGTCCTAACTCTCAAGGACCCAAGCAAGCTTGGGTACCCAAAATGAAAATATGAGGATGTAGACATAGGTGTGCCAAGATACCCATGGAACAAATAGAACTTTCATACAAATGGGTGTTCTAGACACACGTCAAAAAATGAAACTTAAAATATACTTATGAAAAGTAATTTTTAAAAATAATAATAATAATAATAATGAAATCAGTAATCCTTGCATCTCATCATTATTTTTGCTTTAGTATTTGATTAAAATATGAATTGCAAGTATTGATCAATTTTGTAATATAGAAAATACTTTTGAAAATATAATCAAATCACTTTATTTTATAGTATGCTTTACTCACTATTGGATAAGTTGCTAAATGATTAATCAATTTATTAAGAATAACTCTATGAATTCTCTATATGCTTGATTGAGAGTTTTTATCTATGGCATTATTGTTTATCGATCATAGATATGAAAATGTATACTTGGTATGCCTTTGAATATATGCACTATGAATACCAAGATTAAAGAAACCATCTTTGGCATATAAAATCAACTCATGCTAGTATATACTTAATCTCAAAAGACCTTGCCATTGGCTTACTTAGATTATCTTCTGAAAGGTCAAAGTTTGCTATGCATGTTAACTAAGAAAACAAACAAAAATTAATTTCTAAATCTAAAGGTGTTGTTTCCATTACTAAGTTTTCAAAAGCTTACATTAGTTCTGTTCTTGGCACTCAAATTGAAATATTTTCTACATTGGCACAAACTCACAAAAAGGGTTCAAATGAAAAAGGTTTGCAAACTATGAAAATAAAGAAGTATCATGGCATAGTTTTGAAAACCAATTTTGTATTAAGCTGTGCACAGAAAATAATATTGAATACAATTGTTTCTGCACCAAGAACACCATAAGTAAAATAGGATTAATAGAATCCTTGAAGAAATGAAAAAGGCAATGTTGTATGATAGTCATCTACTTAAATGATTTTTTTTAAAAGCTATCATCATTGCTTGTCATATATATGGTTTCTATTAGATCTATTTTTTGATGAAAACTCCATTTGATCTTCTGAAAAATAAAAAATGATCTATTGCATATCTTTCATATTTTTCAGTAGTATATGTTATGCTTGATATGATCTTTTGAAAATAATGCCAAATTTGATAAAGATATTTCTATCATTGGATATCATTCATCAAGCAATGCATATAGAACATTCAATGAAAAGATTCTAGTTGTAGAAATATCAATTTATTTTATTCTTTATGAGACTAATGATTTATTATCAAGGTACTAAAATCAAATTATATATGTATATGGTTAATCTTTTGCATATAACAATCTGAAAACTTGTTAATAATTAGAACCAAATTGAGTTTTTCAGAAATGCACTTAATGAAGAAAAATTGATGACTACTAAAAGACTAAATCAAGAAAAGATGAAATAGATCTTGATGAAACTCTTGCATGATTAGAAGTATAGATCACCATTATCATTTGCTTGCTTTATGAGCTTTATATTCTGTCAAATGAATGTGTAGAATGCACTCCTATGTGATTATTTCATTAAAAAGATCTATGTAAAATAACCACCTTATTTGAAAACACTCATTACAAATATGATAAAGCAATATATGATTTGGAACAAGCATCAAAAGCATGATATAAAAGTTTGAGTAACTTTTTGATAAAAAGTAATAATGATAAATCTATACATTAAAAAGAAGAATTTGTGATATCTTGCTTGCTCAAAGCATACATTGATGGCATCATTTTTGGTTCTACTAATGAAAATTTATATGGAGATTCTACTATGCTCATGCAAAGTAAGTTTGAAATATGTATAATGAATGAATTAACGTTTTCTTTCGAACTCCAAATTACGATAAACAAGGAAGGGGATCTTCATTGACCAAAGTTAGTCCACAAGAAAATTCTTATAGAAGATTGGCATGAAGAAGGTATGTCTATGACCCCATCTTGTAGAATTTGAAAAGGATGAGCAAAGTAGATCTATTGTTTTAAAGCTGTATTGAAGCATGATAGAATAATTATTTTATCATACAGCTAGTAGACCAGATTGTATGCTCATTATGTGCCCTTATGCAAGACTTCAATCTAACTCTAATAAATCATATTTTATTGATAACAAATGAATCATAATCTGAAATTTTGATAGAAATAATTGTTTAAGGCAATTTGATCAAAACTTAGCTAGCATGCCTTTTTGACAATTATCTTAAGCAAATAGAATCTAAGCTAAATTGATTTTGAAAATAAGAAATTGATTTGATCTTGATGAATCTTTCTATTGCCTCACATGCTTGTCCTTGAACCATCTTGGTTAATAAAACTATCTTTTTAGTTCAAGTGATATGTGCTTGCTTATATTTAGGCAATCTCTTGAGTAAAGTGACTCAACATTCAACTATTGTCATATCTTATATTGAGTCATCTAGTTAAAAATATGTTGAATGAATGTTTTGTATCTTGAAGAAACTAATGACTTTCTTTCAAGAAAGAAAAGGAGTTTGTTAATAATGCAGGATCCTTGAGCAAGAAAATGAGAGATTTCAACTTGAAGGACACCTCCACATAAGATACAATAAACATTCACATGCAAACAAGAGAGAGGACCTTCTTCAACCAAACGTTCACACATAAGAAATCTAGTTTGACTTGAAGAATATAGAATGAATCGGTAATTTTAGATACCTCTCTCATAAATTAGCTGAGCAAAGTCAATAACTTAAATCTTATTGTGGCATGGTTAAAATCTTTAATTATTAATTTCTTGATATCATGTCTATATATGTATTAATTGACTTATGCTTTTAGAAACTGATTCTTGGTTTGCTCAAACTAAAATGTTCCTTTGCCTATATCATAACCATGAAATACACAAGTATATGCTTAAAATGCTGATTTGAATTGACTTGTGAGAAGCTATGAATTCTTGAGCATAATGAAAATGTTGTTTGCATGATATATATCTATATGATACATAAGATTATTTCTTTATTCTGCTCTTTCATGTAAATTACTTGAGAATAACAAAAAGAGAGAGAGATAAAGAAAAGAAAATGGATATTATTCAAGAGAAGTAAAATCTAAGTAAAGGCAAATACTTCAATCCTAAGGAAAAGCAAAACAAGCATAATACATTCGGCACATTTGTGAGACTTGTGAAAGGGATAAAATCCGTAATTAATTACACTTAAACAGGAAGAGTTTGAAGAGAATATTTTAACATTTCTATATTGCTCATCATAGGGATGGTGCCAATCGAGAGGCTAGTGGTAGTACCCGGCACTATTTGACCCAACTATTCGGTGTAGGGTATATTAGGGACGGCACAAGAGGGAGGCTAGTGGTAGTACCTCGTGCCCCTTCCAACTCTACCAGATAGGGAGCAAATAGAGTATAGAGCATAAGAAGGTAAAAATGAAAGACAAAGTAAATGAAAGTATATAAGAAGAATTAAGTCAAATTTTTTAATCACTTGAAAACACACTTTAAGGATGAAATCAGTGCAAGATTATATTTAAATAGGGGGAGTTTATTTGAAATGAATTGATTTTGATCATTGACATGCTTGCTCTTAATATTTTAATGCATGACCTAACACATAATATATTTAGCATGTGGCATGATGTCTTGAATTATGGGTTCTCAATATTTTGTAATGCTCCATGCTTGGACAATTTGATTGAATGTTTGAAATACTACATAAAATGTTTGTTTGGTATTATTGAAAAGAAATTTCAGATTTGTCGTTCAATCATCGTTAAAATCTGAAAGTTGAATAAATTTGTAAAAAGGAGAAGAGAAGGATATCTCTATTTAGGCAAAATGAATTGATTTTGTTTTATCCTTCAACTTGCTTAACTTTGATATATAATGTTCTAATTTATACCAAAACTCAACAAAAATACAAATATTCTAAATATGCTCTCATATGTTTGAAATATGTGTTTTTCAACCGTAATGATTTAAGATGAGCTACAATGTGGAAGATACATATCTCAAATTACAATTTTGAAAGCCTCCTTGAGAATCTTTATGAAGTTCAGAATCTGATTTTGTATAAAAGCCATAACTCAATATGATTTCTAAATGAAAATTTTAACATAAGAAAAACAGAATTAATTTTGACACCTTGGTTGATTGTCTCGATACGCATCCGAAACATATCTTTTCTTATCGTTAAAATGTACTAATATTGGTCTAAATGATGTGTCTTTCAATGATCTTGATTGCAAACAAATATTTTTAAATATATAATTTTATTTTGATATTAAAAAGATTTATTGTGCTTCATGTATACATTGCTGAAAAACTATGATTAAGAAATTGAGTTCTATAAATATAAATACTTCAATGATCATCTATATGTTTTTCTCTCCTACATTATTAAAGACTTCCATCAAAATAAATATATATATTATTAAAAGAGTGAATGATCTTAAGTCTAGAAACATTTCAGCTCACTCAAATGATTTTTTTTTAAAAAAAATGTAAATGCTTTTGAAAGAAATTGAGCTTCAAATGAATCATTTTCTGATTAATATTTCAGTACATTTTCTCAAAGATTAAGAGGAAGCATAACTTGTTCTTGAAAGATTAAAAAGAGTGATTACTATAAACTTTGAATAATTCTAGATCACTCTACATTCTTGATATCATAAAGTTTCAGTTTTATTCACGTTTATTATTAAAATCTGAAATTCAACAAAAGAAAAGAATGATTAAAGAAGAATGCATCTTGTGAGGGGGAGCTTTAGATATTCAATCTAAATGAAAAAGGTTACATCCATTTCATGAATATCTTGATAAACCTCTTTGTTGCTTGCCTTGAGTTGAGTTCTACAAAGTTCGTCTTATCTCAAACATTAAGCTTTATAGAAATATGCTCTCATTAGTGTAAGCTGTGCTGAAACTTATAGAAAAATATATTTTCAAGATTGACAACTTGAATATTTTATTGAACATTATTTTCAAATTCTCATACTCTCCAATATGTATCATCTGAAATTTAAATCTGAAAATCTTTATGATACACCTTGAGGCTTGTTATTTGGTTAATATATCTTATGCATAAATCATGAACTAAATTGCAATTCAAAAAGTTGATCTTAAGAGCCTCTAATTTAATGAAAAAGGGGGAGAATAATGTGTTGAATTTTCTTGAGTATCTCTTAGAAAACCTATTTTTAGAATTCACTAATGAGTTCTTATTGGCTTGTTCTTTAGAACTTCAATTTTGTGCCAATTCATTATTATATGTACCAAAATGTGCTTCTTTTTAAAGAAATAAAGTCTTTAAAAGAGCTTTAAAAGAACCTTCAAAGCTTTGAATTTTATGTATGCTCTAAGATATATCATAAATTGCATGAATTCATGTTTTGGTATTTATGCCACAATATTTTTACATCATAAAAGAACTTTGAAGTCATTAAGAATTAATGATCCAACATGATGGTATGTTTTTCAAGTATATAAATTTTGATCTTATACTCTGAAAATTAATTAAATTGCTCTCATGTTGATAAAATACTTAATATATTGGGCAAAAGATCTTAAATGAACAAGCTTTCATACTTATTATTAAAGAGAGGTTAGATTTCCATTCGTGCCTTCTTTGAATATCAGTCTTGATACTCCTTGAATTAACTTGAAAAAGATTCCACCCACACTTGATTTGAAAACTATCCTTGGAATCACATTCGATGTGCTCTCATCATAATTTGCTCTGAAATCATCTTAATTGGCTCTGATCTATGCTAATTAATCTTATTCTGACATTATTGCTCTTGCAATAATTTGACATGCATTAACTGAAAATCAGAGTACTATAAAAAAAATATATTTGAGTACCATTATCTTTGTGCTTAATGTTTCATTATCTTACAATCTTTTTGATGTTGTCAAAAAGGGGGAGAAATATCTGAGTATATGCTCATAATGCTTTATGTGTTGATTATGTTAAGATTAAATCTAAAGCATTATCATGAAGTATATTTTAAAGATATATATTTTCTACTTCATGCAACTTAGCTATGCATTACTTCTAGAACACAATATATTTTATATTGCATATACTCCAAGTTTTGTCATCATCAAAAAGGGGGAGACTGATGATCCAAAGATTGATTTAAAGATTGATTTTGATGATCACAAAACCTTGAAGTATAAATACTAATGTTTGTGTTGCAAGAAGAAAGATAATTGATTTTGCAAGGAAAAACACAAGAAGGCCTCAAAAGCTCTCAAGAAGAGTTGGAAGAAAAACACACTTCATTGGCCCAAGTTTCAAGTTTAAAAGTATCAAGTTGGAGGAGCAAACTCTAAAGAAAAATTCAAAAGAATAGTTCTCGAGTCGACTCCTCGAAAATTCGAGTCGACTCCAAGACAGTTCGAGTCGACTCCAAGGTAGCGCAACCCCAAAAGACAGAAGACTGTATTTTTTTGTCTCTGAGAGCCGAGTTGACTCCAAGACAGTTCGAGTCGACTCCAAGGCAGCGCAACCCAAAAGACAGAAGACGGTATTTTCGTCTCTGAGAGGCGAGTCGACTCCAAGACAGTTCGAGTCAACTCCAAGGCAGTGCAAGCCCAAAAGGCAGAAGACTCTATTTTCATCTCTGAGAGCCGAGTCGACTCCGAGACAGTTCGAGTCGACTCCGAGACGGCACAAGTCAACAGACAGAAGATCGGGAGTTCGGGCTCTGAGTGCCGAGTCGACTCCCAGAATATCCGAGTCGACTCGAGTGAGCAAATTTGAAAGCAACTTCTCTGGATTCCTTAGAACGAGTCGTCTCCAAAAGTGCCAGGTCAGCTCCAGACATTGGGGAGTCGACTCCAGGTTCAGTCGAGTCGACTCCAAGTCAAGACAGCACTTTAATTCAAATCCAGAACAGTTGCCGAGCCGTCTCCAGAAAAACATGAGTCGACTCCTGCAACAGGCGAGTCGACTCCAGATCGCGCGAGTCGACTCCGATCCCAACGGAAATATTGTCAGGAGGTACAGACTGTGTCCAACGGCTCTATTTTTGTCTCTAACGGCTAGATTTTTGTTTTCACGCCATCTAAAGCTATAAAATCAAGAGGAGAGCTAGGGGAGAAGGTATGGAAGTGGGAATGAACACTTAGGAAAGAGATCTCAAAGAAAAATCTCCTAAAAGCACAAAAGGGCCATTCAAAGCAAAATAGAGAGAAGAAGAGCATCCAAGTGAATCCCAAAGCTTCCTCTTCAACTGTGTGCTGCCTCAGTGATCCTCTACCTCGTGCCAAATCAGAAGAGGGACAAGTAAAGAAGAAGCCGAGTTCCTTCATCTTCAAAACTCGTTTGAGGGCTTCTCTTTACTCTATTTGTTTATATTTGCAATATTTGCTTAGTTAAGAAGCTTGTATTTGCTTTAAATTCTTAGTCTAATATCTTGTAACTTGATTCAATCAAGAGATTGAATCAAGGGGTTAAGGTTGTTGGTGAGCCAAAGGAAAAATCAACGGTGTTAAGGTTGTGGTTGGTGAGCCTTTGGAAAAACCAACTGGGTTAATTATAAACCCGGAAAACAATCGTTGTAAGGTTGTGGTTGGTGAGCCTTTGGAAAAACCAACTGGGTTGGATTGTGAGCCCGTGAAAACAATCGGTAGGTTCTAGTCGGTGAGCCTGTGAAAACCGACCGAGTTCGTTGTGATCTCGCAAAACAACAAGTTGGGTTGTGAGCTTGTAAAACAACCGGCTGTAATCTGAGGGATTATAGTGAAATTTCCAAGAGGTCTTGGGGAGTGGATGTAGGTGCTGGGATGCACCGAACCACTATACTTTTGTTGTGTCTGTGATGCTCTTTGTTATCTAACTTCCTCACTCACTTACTTACTTAGATAAATTGCTTGCTTAACTCTTCACCGTGCATCCTTTAATTGCAAGCATATTCAATTTACTTAATCAAGTCTCATTCAATACAACAGCATTAAGACTCATTGCATTGAATTGCATACTTGGGCGAACTTAGACTAATCTTTTATTGAGTCCACTGCTTAATAGTTGATTAGATTAGAATCATACTCTTGCTAAGTTTAAATTCCACTATGCATCCATACAACTTAGCTTAATTAACTCTAAAAGATTAGAAGTAGTTGAAAAGTTTTTAAAAGACCCAATTCACCCCCCCCCCCCCCCCCTCTTGGGTTGTCACCTTGGGCAACAGCTCGATTAGATGAACATTGGGCCACATGCTTATCATTTGACTCCTCCATCTGCATTATCACTTATCCCAACCAAATGAGAAGAAAAAGGGAAGGAGGAAAAAGTAGAACAAAGGGGAAGAACCAAAACAAGGAATTAGGGAGGTCTACCAAAAGCTTAAGGTGAAAAAACTCAAGTGAAAAGATAGAAGAACAAGCATCAATGGCAATGATGAGGAAGAACTCTGGTCAATAATGGAAAATCAAAAAAAATTCAGAGACAGAGCACTTGTTCACCCTCGGCTACTCTCTCCGGATGATTGGTTGCAGAACTTCTAGACAAAGATGAAAAACAAGTCTCTGATAATATATAGAGACTAAGGTGGCTTACATTGATGCAACCAAACGAGCAGTCGGTTCAACCTCCACCATGTTACTAGGCATTCGATTCCGAACTACCGCTATAATTGCTACTAGCAAAGCATCCAATCATCATCCCAAAAATCTCACTGCAAATGATACTGCTTCGAGAAGGGCACACACCAGCATGCAATCATAAATACAATCTCTAGAAGATTTCTGAAGTTGATAAGATAGCCCCGGCTAATCGGCTTTGCGGCTTGTCTCACTGGATGGTTTTTTCAAGGAAAGCTACTTCCTTCATCCAAGTCAATCAAGTCAGCTCTGCCTTAGAAGTGGAGGGTAAGTGAAACACCTGGGACCAACTTTAGCGAACGAGGCAAATCGACCAATTAAAATTTGCCACCTAACTACAGGATGATCATTCAAAACTTGCCATATGACCGACCTAAAAGACACATGGAGAATCATTTATATTTCAAACTCTCCCACCATTTAGCAATAGCTCGGCCATGACCGGGAACTGTTTTCTAACAAATGCGATACCTGAGAAAATTCCTATGGTCGAGAAGCTTGGGCGTGATTCATGAATGAGATATGCAGGTTGTTATTATATTGGCCAGTATATAGTCCTGAACTACTTGGCGACGAGCTCCAGCTTTCGCCTATATATTGCATTTCTAGGGGCCCTCTAGATTTTTGACTTTCTTACGCTGCCTCTCTATCCCTCTTAGGTCTTCTTCTGTTCCTCAAGAGCAATGTTTAACATAGGCATTGGAGGATCCCTCATCGGACATACTCTAGTGGGTGAATTTTCTTGGCTTTGCTATTTCAGGCCGAAGTTAGCATCAAAGTGCCAGTCAAAGCACTACGTTTGCCATCCAATACGGACCTGGAGGCGCTTGGCGTTGGAACCACCGTCGATCAAGCGTAGTGGCTATTGGATTATCATCGTGGAAGCGTAGGCGCTTAATCCCATCTGATTTTCTTAATTTGGATAGCAGACAAGCCAAGATTTTCAGCGACCCCATTAGCTTGACACCATGATCGAACTAGTTCTCAAGCAGTACCTAGCATTTGCTAGCAAAATCCAAGCTTCCTAATTGTCCTCTCATGCATGTTCTAGCTTCTGTAGGGATTAAGATGTTGATTTGGGACTATATATTTGTATTTCCCAACGGGTCAATCACCTTATTTTCACCTAAACCTATGGGTCAAATTTTATCAGTTAGCAAGGACCACCATTAGTCAAGAGTCTAACATCTGATGCCACCAGCCCTAGGAGTGACTTCCCACCCAAACGTTGCTACCCAACAAGGAGGTATCCCTAGTTAGACAGCACATGCACCTATTGAAGTCTTATCTTTGGAATATGTAGGCAACTGATATTTTCCTCTCCTCTTCTGGAGAAACCACTCCATAGAAGAACACTCAACCGCAAAGCAAGAGTTGTATTAGTTATGGTCGTTGGATGAGATAGCATGAAAAAATAAGATATATCGTTGGGAGTGCAGGGCGACAGGTTTCAGCTATAAAATAGAATACGTAAGTATGAATGAATTAGTAATGCTACTCCCATGCACTATTTTATGGACTGATATGGTATCACATTTTGAATAAAATACAGAACATAAAAAAAATGTGTTGAGTATCGTCCAGGTCATTTGCTTTGCCCCAAATAGACTTTTTTTGTAGCGTTCTCTTTTCATGAATTTTAACCTTTAGAGAGTAATCTGTAGGCCCAACTTGGCTCACCTGATTCATTAAACTTGTACCATATTCGTGCTTGATAAGAAAAAATGAGTTTGAATCCGTGCTCGGATCTATCTGAATGAATAAGATTTGGAATTGCATCCAAACTCAATTGATAATCATTTTCAAATTTGTACTCAAAATTTTTGAGATTTAATTTAGCTCGTGATTTTAATGGGCCAATTAGTCAAGGGTTTATAATTTCCATAACTACAGGAACCCATATCATAGTAGATTTTTATATGTATGTATGCATGTATATTTGAATTTTTGGATTTTCAAATTTGAACATAGTTATATTCAAAGTTTTCTCTCATAAGAAATCAGATCGGCTGACCGAGCTTTTGCGTATCATTTACACCCCTACTAAGCCTATGACGTAGATTTTTCCCTTCAAATTCAAATAAATTATGCAACCCAATTTGCAAAACTTTTTTGAGCATACCTAGTTCGTCATACTCAACCAGCAAAATGCTGAAAAAAATGTCTCTAGATGACTTAATTGACCCAACAATATAAATATCTCTGAAAAAAAAAAGAAATAATTGCCCACAGAATTATTAAAGATAAACAATAAAAATTTCTCAAACCGGGTGCAAGAGGGCTGCCATCCATGGGCTATTACCCAACTCATAAATGGGAACATGTTATTGAATTATGAAAATAAGTACTTATTTTGCAGGTCAGAGTGAGAATAGTGGATTTATAGATAAGCCAGAGTGGAGCTATCCAACTCCATGAAATATTGCCTCAACAAACATAATGGCTTAACAAATCACTACAGGAAAGTCTCCTCCTGATTTCATTAGCCCACCGTCCCCAGATAGTTACTCCCCAAAGGATAGAAGCTCCTCCCATGTGGGTTGGGGAGAAGGCACCAAAGATAAAGAGGAGTCCGTTCACACGCCATCGCATTACCATAATATATTATATAAAAGTCATGACATAACACTGGTTTTCTAGAACACTTTTCCTAGGCTGCAATTCCTTCACCCATTCAAACTTTTGGTTAGGGGGCGATACAGACAAAATGTGAGAAAAAAGTTGGAACCAACCCATATTATCCCATTTGACCCGTAAACACATGCAATTATCTTCCATGAAGCTGGAATTAGTTTGTTTAGTGACCAAAAAAAAAAAGGCTTGCACAAAGTAATAATAAACATGTAATTAAAAATCCACCATCAACCAAAGAAATAAATCAAAGCTGTGATGGTTTCTTGAATTTTGTAGTAGGGATGGCTTCTTCGATTCATACCACACTGCAAACACTACTTCTGAAATCTTTTTCTTGGTTTGGAGCCTGCGACGCTACCGGAGGGCTGGGCCGTGCTGATAGAAGCTCAAGCCGATGGCAGGCACCGGAAGCGAGGACCGAAAACCACATGACGACTGGTGTGCCTGCCATGACGAGGCCGAGAGGGACCATCCATAGTTGCCTGTTGGATGGATGGAACTCCATGACCCACCAAACCAACAGCGCAGCACCGGAGAGGCTAACTGCAAGCAAGCAAGCGTTGGCCATGACCGGCGACTGCTTGCCGGCTCCGACATCGGTGTTGCCATGGCTGCCATGAACTTTGTGGTACCCAGACCCCATGGTAGGAGATATACTCTGGTGTCCGGGAAGAAGCAATGGCAATGATTTCATATAAACCGAGTGGTTGGGGGTTGGTTTGGTCTGGTCTATGAAGGCGGCAAAAGGAGGGTGCGTGGGGGAGGGAGAAAGGGTGGAATGCAAAAAAGTCTGTGAGTCCGCTGATGCGATTGGAATGAAAGTCCCGTGTGCTCCTTTCCCAGGATTCCAATAGCCAAACACCTTGAATCCAGTGTGGATTTCACACGGGATTTGCTATTTTTAATTTTTATACAGAATAACTGGTTCACATCATAAAACATTGTTGAGTCCATCGTTTTAAGTCGATAGCTCCTCGATTTGTTGGAGAGTGGGGAATAAACAAATTATACGTACATGCTTCAAATAAAATTTAAATACCAGATTGATCCATCTGAAATTGTTGGTATCAAACTTATTACTTTTTATTTATTAATGGAAGTATCAACTGAGGGTGACATTTCAGATGGATCAAGACGGAATCATGAGTTCACCAGACATTACCTCATAAAAATACATATTTGGCTAAAATTCCTTTCAAGGTTTCTAGATATGAAACGTGGTAAGTGGGTGGAACGAGGCAGTAGGGCTACCAGAGGGTCAATGTTGCTGAAAATTATTCTATTTAAGTATTATAAATTTTTTAATTTAATATTATTATTTAATTTATATTATTTAATTAAAAAAATTATACATATCTATAGAATAAAATAAGTTATAGATATTATCTACATTGAGACACACTATAGCAGATACTTTACTTTGAGTAGAATTCGTCAAATCCAGATATAAATAGTTGATGACAGTCTAGTTTCAACATACAGTAAACCACTTTGTATCCTTCTTGAAGTGCACTCTCGAAGAAGAATCAAGGTGAAACCCAAACTAGCCAAATTCAGATGTTTTGAAAATCAGCAAAATAGATTGAAACAATTTCTCTCAATCTTTTTTTATGTGGACATAATTTTCTCTTCTTAAATGCTTAATAGGTGTACTTCACTTAGAATTCTCTTCTCTAATTTTAATTCACTCTGAGTGGTGTTATTTAGATGGACAAGAAGTATGATCTGCATCCCTAGTTATAGTTGTTAAAGAAAGAGTGTAAATAGGTATCTTTTTATTGGATACACCCCTTCACATGATCCATCCATTTATCAAAAATTATGTCCCTTAGAACCATCATCAGATCAATACTAAAGTTTATCTACTCAGAAAAAATGAAGTTATTTGGACGTCTAAGAAAAGAATTTATATTTGAGTAGATTCATTTTTAGTTCAATATTGTATATAGTACTGTTGCTGGAACTTGGAGCCGGGGGCGGCCGTCGGCTGAGGAGGAGGAGCTTCGGCGCGAGAATGGCGGGTGGCGGTCCGTCGACGGGCGGCGTCCTCCAGGAGACCTGCAAAATGCCGGTGGCCAGGGTTTCCGGCGCCGGCCCTGCGATGCTTAAGTCAGAGGGGGGCTTAAATTTGGAGAAGGAGAGGGACTGTGTGTAGAAGTTCCAAGCCTCCCTTGGGAGGAAGAAGCCCCTTTTTAGAGGGAGAAGCTCCCCTTTTATAAGGGGAGTACCAGGGTTACCTGTGATGTGACTGGACGAATTAATGGGTTACCGTCACGATTCGACGTGGGCGTGGAAGTAATGAGTTGCCGTGGATGGCCCGTTCCCATCATGGGAGGAGATGGCGTGCAGCCAGAGTTTGCTTGTGGCGCGCAGTGCAATCCATTCTTGAGAATGGTGAGGCGTTGACAGTCGTAGCAGGGTATGGTCCCTGGTTGATATGTCGTGGTGTGGCCGGCAAGTAAAGCATAGTGCGGGGAGGCTACTGCAGGGCATGGCCGCAACATGTGGACGACGAGCTCGGCCTGCTGTGCTCGGCCTTCTGTGCTCGGCAGCTTTCTGTGCTCGGCCTTCTAAGCTCGGCAGCCTTTTGAGCTTGGCCTTCTGAGCTCGGCAGCCTTCTGGTCTCGGCCTGCTGTGCTCGGCCTTCTGAGCTCGGCAGCCTTCTGGTCTCGACCTGCTGTGCTCGGCCTTCTGTGCTCGGCCTTCTGAGCTCGGCAGCCTTCTGTGCTCGGCAGCCTTCTGGTCTCGGCCTGCTGTGCTCGGCAGCCTTCTGAGCTCGGCAGCCTGCATGAGCTCGGCCTGGATGAGCTCGGCCTTGCTGTCGGATTTGGGTGCTTTAATTGTATTTGTGGGGTGGTCCATTTTCCCCCCAACACTACCCCCCGACTTCCGAGTTCGAGCCGCTTTTTGGCTCGGGCGAAGGAAGTAGTCCAGTCATCGATCATCCTGTAATATAGCCAAATATATATGGAGATGTGTGTGCCAAGTAGGGTGTACCTCTCATGTAGTTGGAGTTAAATGCTTCAGGTCGACTCAGCAGCCTTCCTTGGCTTGTAGTCGACTCAGCAGGGTGCCCCAACTCAGATCGGGGCGTGTCGTCGTAGGAGGCATCGAATGGCGTTGAAGGGCGTCGAACGGCGTTGACATAGCGTCGGATGTCGTCGAAGGACGTTGAATGGCATCGAATGTCGTCGAATGGCGTCGAATGTCGTCGAATGGCGTCGAATGGCGTCGAATGTCGTTGAATGGCGTCGAATGCCTTGGAGGTTCGCGTAGGTACTACCCCGTTGTCATTGTTGGGCGCCACGGAGGGCCTCGAAGGTACTACCCCGTCTTTCCGAGTCGAGGGAGCTTGGGCTCGCTGTCGACTTATCGGGGCATCTCGACCTTAGTTGAGGAGGCGCTACGGGGGGCCGCGAAGGTACTACCCCGTTGTCGTTGTCGAGCGCCACGGAGGACCGCGAAGGTACTACCCCGTCTTTCCGAGGTCGAGGGAGCTTGGGCTCGCTGTTGACTTATCGGGGCATTTCGACCTTAGTCAAGGAATCGTGCGCAAGGTCGAGGGGTCTGGGAACGCACTGTCGACCTGAGACGCTTTCCGAGGTCGAGGGGTCTGGAAACGTACTGTCGACACACGGGGCATCTCGACCTTAGTCGAGGAGGCGTTACGGGGGGCCGCGAAGGTACTACCCCGTTGTCGATGTCGAGCGCCACAGAGGGCTGCGAAGGTACTACCCTGTCTTCCCGAGGCCGAGGAAGTTTGGGCTCATTATCGACTCAGCGGGGCATCTCGACCTTAGTCGAGGGATCGTGCGCAAGGTCGAGGGGTCTGGGAACGCACTGTCGACCTGCGACGCTTCCTGAGGTCGAGGGGTATGGGAACGCACTATCGACACTCGGGGCATCCCGAACTTAGTCGGGGTCTTTGAGGGAGATGGAGATGGAGACCGGAGATGGCCTTATCTGTTGGCGATCGTGCGTTCCCACCTTTTGGAGACATTTTGACGGCTTCCGAACTTCGAAGTTCCTCAGGACTTGGCTTAGCATCAGCTTTCTTTGGCTCGATTTTCTGGGAGAGTTGTTCTGCGCTCGGGCTTGTGAGCTCGGGCTTCTGAGCTCGGGCTTATGAGCTCGGCAGCCTTCTGAGCTCGGTAGCCTGCGGAGCTCGGCCTTCTGTGCTCGGCGGCCTTCTTAGCTCGGCAGCCTTCTAAGCTCGGGCTTATGAGCTCGACAGCCTTCTGAGCTCGGCAGCCTGCTGAGCTCGGCCTTCTGTGCTCGGCGGCCTTCTTAGCTCGGCAGCCTTCTTAGCTTGGCAGCCTTCTAAGCTCGGTAGCCTTTTG
Source organism: Phoenix dactylifera (assembly GCF_051530095.1). NCBI lineage: Eukaryota > Viridiplantae > Streptophyta > Magnoliopsida > Arecales > Arecaceae > Phoenix > Phoenix dactylifera. The sequence goes on from NC_143205.1 coordinate 7,728,629, forward strand.
AGCTCGACATTCTGATCTCGGCAGCCTTCTGAGCTCGGCCTGGATGAGACTGCTGCAGGTCATGGCTGCAGCATGTGGATGACGAGCTCGACCTTCTGAGCTCGGCTCGGCCTGCATGAGCTCGGTCTTCTGAGCTCGGCCTGCTTCTGAGCTCGGCTCGGCTTGCATGAGCTCGGCCTTCTGAGCTCGGCCTGCTTCTAAGCTCGGCTCGGCCTGCATGAGCTCGACGGGGGCTTCGGTGATGGCGACGCTCTGAAGGAGAGCAACGTCGCGGGCGCCGTCCTGAGGACTTATACCCGTGAGGAGGGAGTACATGCTGGTTTCTTGCTGCCGGAAGACAGAAGAGTTTGAAGGGCAATGGGATTTAATGGGGCTGTACCCTTTACCACAGAGGCTTACAATCCCATTTTAAAGCTCCATAACTCTCCTTCTCCAGACCTCAGCTTTTATTTCTCTTTCCCTCCAACTCGTTAACGTGAAACTTGGGCTATTACTTCTCACTGGTTGCCCCCACATACGTCGTTGCAGCGGAAGCCATGCCTGATTCGAGATGGCTCGGAAGAAAGTTTCTTCCTCTGCTTAACATGAACCCGTGGAGGCGGCACAGGAGGGGCCTCCACTTGTTGCAGGCTTTGGACTGCAATGGCTAGCGCTTGGACTTGCTGCACTAGCGCATCGAAGTGCTCGGGTTGGACTTGTGGAACTTGATCTACCGGAGATCTTGGTGTAAATTCTTGGACTGAGTGTTCGGGACTTGGAGCATGATGCCGAGAGGCATTAAAGGCTCCTCTGCTCCTTAGTTTCATGGCAGCAACTCGGGCTCTTCCTCTAGCGCCAACTGTTGCTGAAAATTGGATCCGGGGGCGGCCGTCGGCTGAGGAGGAGGAGCTCCGGCGCGAGAATGGCGGGTGGCAGTCCGTCGGCAGGCGGCATCCTCCAGGAGACCTGCAAAATGCCGGTGGCCAGGGTTTCCGGTGCCGGCCCTGCGATGCTTAAGTCAGAGGGGGGCTTAATTTTGGAGAAGGAGAGGGACTGTATGTAGAAGTTCCAAGCCTCCCTTGGGAGGAAGAAGCCCCTCTTTTATAGGGGGAGTGCCAGGGTTACCTGTGATGTGACTGGACGAATTAATGGGTTACCGTCACGATTCGACGTGGGCGTGGAAGTAATGAGTTGCCGTGGATGGCCCGTTCCCATCATGGGATGAGATGGCGTGCAGCCAGAGCTTGTTTGTGGCGCGCAGTGCAGTCCATTCTTGTGAATGGTGAGGTGTTGACAGTCGTAGCAGGGTATGGTCCCTGGTTGATATGTCGTGGCGTGGCCGGCAAGTAAAGCATGATGCGGTGAGGCTACTGCAGGGCATGGTCGCAGCATG